>NC_091478.1:85015767-85315767 GCF_036971445.1 Narcine bancroftii | reverse complement strand
CTGTAATCTCCCTTAGTAAGTGGTATGACTTCACCCTTATCCCAATTGATCTTGTACCCAGAGACCTCTCCATAGTCTTCCAGAGTAAAGTCCAGCCTGGCCAGCAAGTTTACTGGGTCTTTCAGATATATCAGCATATCATCCCTAAATCACTTAATGTCTGGATCCTGGTGAATAGCTTTGCCCATCAGCTCCATAGCTAGTATGAGTAGAGCTGGAGATAATGGACACCCTTTCCTACTAGATCTTGACAGTGGAAAAGCTCAAGAAATTTGCCCAGTAGTCAAAACTTTTTTCTTGGGCGCGTGGTACAATGCTCTTATCCAATTTATAAAGGTTGGTCTTAGCCCCAATTTTTCCAGCAACTTGAACAAGAAGTCCCACTCCAGTCTGTCAAATGTCTTCTCTACAGCCACACTTCTTTCAACCCTTGATTGTGCCAGATGCATTGTACTCAGCAGTCTGCTTATATTAGCCGCCGCCTGCCTTTTTTGCACAAAACCCACTTGATCCTTATTTATTACTTTTGGCAAATGCTTCACCAATCTATTTGCCAGGGCTTTGGCAAGTATCTTACAATTCATATTTAGTAATGAGATTGGTCTATAAGATGGCAGTTTCAATGGATCTCTGCCTTTTTTGAGAATCACCATAATAATTGCTGTTGAAAAGGATTCTGGAGAGATGAGGTTCTCAATTGCCTGGTCTCCCACCTCCATAAAAAGAGGTATGAATAAATCCTTAAGGAACTCGGGCAGGAACCCATCCTCCCCCAGAGATTTGTGAGTCTGCAATGAACTCAATGTCATTCCTATTTCTTCCTCTATGAAGGGGAAATCTAGCCCTTCCTGCTTTTCTAGGTCTAAATTTGGTATTTCCAATTTTGACAGCAACTCATTGATTTTATCTGCCCCATCCTGGCCAATTCTGTTTTATATAGATATTCATAAAATTGCCTAAAAGTGTATGAGATCCTGTCATTCCTGGTTTGTATCAAATTAATCACTCTTGAGGCCTGTTCTGCCCTCAACTGCCAGGAGACGACTTTATGGGCTCTCTTCCCCCAATTTGTAATATTTTTGTTTTGACCTCATTATGGCATTTTTTTAAAATTCCATATACTTGAAGTGTATTGTATTTCAGTTTTTTGTTTGTTCGAGCCCTTTATTCTTCAGACCTGAATTTTTGAAAGTTCTTCTCTAAACAAGTAATCTCCTGTTCTAATTCTTCCACCTCCCTCGTGTATTCATTTTTGACTGCTTTAGTTTATCCAATTATTTGAACACGAAGATACCCTTTGAGGGTGTTCCAGAGGAGAAATTTATCCAGAGTAGAGGAACATTTGGTCTCACAGGACATATCTAACTGTGTTCTAACAAAGCTACAAATCCGGCTTCTTTAACAGCAACTTATTAAGGCACCATCTATACACCATCTCTTGCTTATCTGCCATTTCTATGATTAATGTCAAAGGTGAATGGTCTGACAGAAGCCTCGCTGTGTACTCAGTCTCCATGATCTTACCCTCTATGTGGGCTGAAGCCAGAAATAAATCTATCCTGGACCACCCATCCCCTTTTTAACTTTTGATGTTCCAACTCTGTTTAATGTGATTACTGGAGGAAGGTCAGATCCGCCCCCATTTTCTTGTTATGTTCCAAGACTCTTCCTCCACTATCCTGTTCAGTCTGTTTACATTAAAACGTGTATATTTGATAGTATTAGCCATTGCCCCAGAGACTTTCCGTCCAGTTTTTCCCCCATACCCCGACTTCCCCATGTTCAATGTCCACCCAATCCTTTTCCTCTAGTCCATCGAGTCCATTCTCCCCCAGTGACTTTCCCCCTCCACACTGTCACCTGTCCCCCCTCCTCACCATAGGCTGTGCATTTTGCACCCATCTTAACTCCCACACCAATCCACCCTCACCCCCGGGACCATCTTCCTTTTTACAAATACTCACACAAATGTATTTATGAAACAAAGAGTTAAACCTGCAATTATTATTACGTAACTAATACTAACAATATATTCTTACATACAACAAAGCATTGACATTACCCATTTGACACTTATTCCTTTCAAACTGGCAACTGTTTTACGAACTGTTGGGCCTCTTTGATGACAGGAACTTTCTCGCTCTCTCTTCCCCCCAGCCCCAACCTCAGCATTACAATTTGTAGTTGTTTGGTATCTGAGGACCCATTCACGCCATTTCTGTTTAGCCATTCTTTTCATTGGCTCAAATTCCTTTCTTTGTTTTAGGAAGGGCATACTTATATCTGGGTCAAATAGCACTTTATTCCCCTCCAGCTCTGTCAGCCCCTCCCTTGCTTTCTCCCTGACAGCCGCCACTCTTAAAATTTTCTCTTGGTCCTGGTGACGCAGGAGCGTGTCCTTTAACCGGGGCCCAGGAGCAGGAAGAAAGACTGATGGGCCCTCTCTCCCTCAACTGATTCTCCCAGTTTCTCCCTTCCTAAAACTTCTGATAGCTAGCGTTGCAAGAATGCCACGGGATCCCTCCCTTCCTTGCTTTCCTTCAAACCCACAATTTCTATTGTATTCCTCTGGCTGTGATTCTCCAGAGTGTGAATTCTCTGTCAGAGGCATCCCCTTTCTACCCCTCTGCAGTAACTTCCCTCTCCAATTTATTTATTGTGTTTTCATTATCCCAGTTCTTTCCTCCACTTCGATCACCATTCCAGTCAGTCCAATTAGGGCGTTTTCCCATCCATCCATTTTATTATAATGTTATCTATTTATTTATCAGATATATGTAATATATGTTCTTGATTTTGGAATGTACATTTTACAAAAACTTTGTAATGCATATTAAATCTCACAACTTAATTGAATTGAATTGAAGTTCAAGGTTCAGATTTATTGTCAGAGTATATCATTACATGATGTCACATATAACCCTGAGATTCTTTTTCCTGCAGGCCTGGCAGAATTATTACTTAGAAGGTCAATGCTTGATAAGTCTCTCAGTGAATAGTTAATAGCGGGAGCTAATACTTTGTCAAGAGGAACTTTTTTTCCCTCAGGAATTGAGTTGAATTTAATTGCCTTTTATTGTATATAAAAAAAAAAGACTATTTTCACTAAAACCTTTTTAAAAATTATTATGCATGTCGGAAATGCAATGGCAGACCAATTATGAGAAACATAAGAATTCAACTGTGGATATACAGTACTTCAATTATATTTGCTTAAGTTATGAATTTTCCAGTGGCACGTTGATTCGATTTCAAAGAGGCACTAAATGAAATCATAGATCCTGCTAAATTGCAGAATGAAAAAAATGCACTATTCATTACATTTGCATGTTTTGCTGCAGTGATTTTTTAAATTTCTCCTTATCCACGCATTATGAATTGTGAATAAATAAAAAATGTAATTTGATGCAGTATATTGCTCGAGGCAGTGTAATCGTGAGTGATAAGGGACAGAGGTGCCTGGTGGTTTGCGTCACTAAAGCGTCTTGGTTTATCTCACATTTTTAATGATTGTAAATACCATTTCCCTTTAGGTACTGTGTGGAATATGAAGAGCATTGTCCCTTCCAGCAGTCAAGCAGACACGATAAATGCTGTTATAAGAATTCTTGCAGAAACCTTGGAAAAGAATGCCAGCCGCATAATTCTTACTCTCAAGCAGGTTGCGTGCGCAATGCCAAAGGCTGAGGGAGAGGCCGAAATGGAGGAGGAACTGATTGATACAAATGTTGCTCAGAAACAAGAGGATGGGACACAAAAAATACGTCCTCAAAGTAATGCAGGAAATGTTGCAGATGAAGACATTTCAGATATCCTGCCAGTAAGTGCATTGTGAAGATGGTTCCAAAATTTCTTCCCGGTTGCATGATTTAGTGTCCCAAATATTTCGCAGGCACTCCTGTCATCATTGATTAAAAACAAAATGCTCAGCAGGTCAGGTAGCTTTTATGGAGAAGGAAACGATGTGAGAGGCTGACGTATCATCGAAATGAGGAAAGGTTAGAAATCATTTTAAATTTGTTGACAAGGTTAGAGAGAATATTGGGAAAGAGTATGTGAGGGTGGAGGACAGGGCAGACTCCATTGACATAGCATTAACACCAGCTGAGAAAGGGTGGTCAAGGCTTAAACTCAGCTGATCTGTCTGGAAGGGGACAGGGCAGTGAAGGGAAAAAATGATGGAACTGTGAAATACAAAACATTGCAGTTGCTTGAATTCTGAAAGAAAAGACTAGGACAGCAGATGAGGGAGCATCAACTATAAAGAGGAAATCTTATTAAAGTTACAAGTTACTGAATTTATATTGAATTCAGTGTTTTCTAGGCTGTAATGTGCCTTCAGTTTATGTGCATTTCATTGCAATGGGGTAAAATGCCAAGCTAGATTTGGACTGAAAGTGACAGCAACGGGAAACTCAGAATTATTCTTGCAGAATTAACAGCGTTGTGCAAATTGGCACCAAGTGTGTTTGGTTGGGGTCCTCAACAAAGAGAAGTCAATATTGTGAACACCAAGGAGAATACAGTTTGTATCATACTTTTGACTTTATTTAAGATGCCTTTTTAGTTTATGGTGAAATCTATAAATATTCCTGATTTTTGTTTGCTCAGAAGCCTTTAAGCTGCTTGATTTTTAAATAAAATTATTTGTGGAAAAGGGTAACAAAGATATTGTGCAAGATTTCTGTCTAAATTATTTTTTGCTTTTTTATGATTATTTTCCAAGTGTTTAGTGGATGAACTTCATGAGTCTTGTAAATTCAAATAGATTCAGCTCAAGGGTTATACTTCCCTGCTGAGTAAACATGAATCTTTTGCAGCTTGCAGTGATAAATACATTACCGATTAATTGGTCTTTTAAATTCTCTTGTGTATGCTTATTAAAATAGAATTTGATGATCATCCTTCTAGTTAGTTTGAATTTGAAGTGGTTTACAGTACATAATATCCCAATTTGATTATCTGCCTCAGCACCACCTTTTACTGACTTCAGGCGCAGCATGGAAGGGTTTAAAAATGTTGATCTGTGATCTCTATAGAAAGCAGAATGATTGTGGCAAGTTAAAGCACTGGCTTGTCTTTAACTCATTAAATTAGCTAGCATCCACTGTTATAATTCGTAATAGACTAAATTTAAAAAGATGGTCATTTTATTCTGTAATTGGACAGATGATTTCAAATTGTCAGAACTCAGTTAAGGGCCTATCTCATTGGCCTGGAGACGAGGTGGCGACCTGATGGCAACTCGAGTCTCCGCTGGTCGCAGAGACTTCTCCGCGACGTCTCCTGGAGACAAGCCGGGTCTCCGGGGAGTCGCGGGAAATTCAAACATGCTCGTTTTTTTTTGAGATTTTTTTCTCCAGTCTCCAGCAGGTGTGGCGATGTCGCGGAGACTAATTTTGTCCGCGACTGGGGCGACTTCTCCGAGACCTGCTGGAGACCGAGGAGACATCGCCGTGACTTCCGACGAATTGGTTGTCACCTTGTCTGGTGAGAGCGTGAGCCATTTTTTGGTCGCCCGAGTTGCCGCAGCGACGCCTCCGCCAATGAGATACCAGTGTTAAGAGTGTCATCAAACATATGTGCAGTTGGGCCATTTATTAATGCAATTGATTGCACTATAATTTTAAGCTTTTCTGTTATTGGGGCTTTTTTAGAGTTTGAACTATATAAAATGTCTGAATTCCTATATGGTGCTCAATTAGTTTGATTCAGCATTTTAACAGATTTCTCACTTTTAGGACAATGTATGTGTGGCTGGAGAAGGGTGTTTTTAATTGTAAACGCTAGTGCATCAAGGGTAGAATTATGCAGTCAAAACTGCAAAGGAAAATCCAACCTTATTTTTTTTGAGATTTTCACAGATGCAAAGCATTCTTTTCAGATTTGCAGAATTAAACTGAAGATAGTGTTGTGTTGCCATGTGGTAAAATTACTCTGATTTTTCTGTTTGAACAATAGCAGATCATACTGCCTTCAACTGATGTTGTGCGTAGAAGTTTTGTATATCTTGAGGTGTTCAGTGGGAATGTGAGAAATGTTTGAAACTAATTTTATTTCTTTGGTATTTATTATTTATACACAGACACAGAGTGAGGAGTTGAGGCATGCCACTGCTCTCCTTGCTGCTCAGCAGACTGCCCTGGAGATCATTGTTAACATGTGTTGTTCCGAAGGTATAAAATTAAACTTATTTCCAAAATCTTTGGAGTGGCCATCCAATGTACCTTGTCTTCATCTGGCGATGGAAGATCCTTGCACTACAGTAGGTGAAGTGACAAGATTATCCTGCTTCACTCTGTGTGCATGCGATCTTTCTCCAACCAGAAACATCAACAGATTTCGCAGTCTGCATTATTGAAACACCTCTTTTTATTTGCACTAATTGAAAATGTGAATATTTCTATATCAAGCATCTTATACTTATTTTTCGGTCTCATGGCATTTAGTGGTGCCTGCCACATTGACCACCGCCAGTGGGCTGATAACGCCTCAAACCGTGCATCTTGGCGCCTCACAGTTTGGCGGGCAGCAGCCTCCTTTGAAGAAGACCGCAGAGCCCACCTCACTGACAAAAGGCAAAGGAGGAAAAACCCAACACCCAACCCCAACCAACCAATTTTCCCTTGCAACCGCTGCAATCGTGTCTGCCTGTCCCGCATCGGACTGGTCAGCCACAAACGAGCCTGCAGCTGACGTGGACTTTTTACCCCCTCCATAAATCTTCGTCCGCGAAGCCAAGCCAAAGAAAAGAAAAAAAGAATATATATTACCAATGGTGTATCTGAGTGGCTGCAGTAAGATTTTGGTGCATCTGTACATTGTACGATAATAAACTCGTAAAATGATTCTGGATGGCGAACATTCAAGGGCAATTTAGAATAGTTGATAATGTTTATTGTCGCACATATTTCGACCAAACTTCTTTCTGCATCCGAACAGGTACTTCTCAAGAACTTTAACAGTTAGCTAATTGAATTAAAGTAGAGACAACAAGTAAGTTAGATAGATAAAATCCTGGTGCAAAATAAAAAGTGACATGCAAGAGTGCGGGCAGTCCATGAGTAATGTACCAAGGGGAGGTTCAACAGCCTGAACAGAAATTGCTCTTGCATTGAGAGGTGCTGGTTTTCAGGTCTAAGCACAAAGCCTTGGGCGCCCTTGTGACGATGGTCAGAGAGGAAGAAGTGATGATGGAGGCATAGAACATATTGAGCTTGTTAAGTGGCTCATAGAAGAGGACATTAGAAATATTACTGCTTCTCCCCTTGCCCACAAGGAAAGTAGCATCCAGATTCAGTGTTGTAATTCTGCCAAAAAAAAAGCATTGTGGTGAATCCCTTGGGCAACCTTGCCAGCTTATGAGCAGTGGAAATGTAAGGTTTTAGATTCCGTGGATCAGTGGTGGAAAGCCAGTGTGTGAAGAGGATTCATCCATCTGGTATTTGTGCTGTACCAGTAGTAATAGTAAAATTCATTCATAACCATGAATGAATTCTTGTAGATACATCACCAGTCTTTCAAATGAAACCTTCAAAGAAAACTATTGAATTGTTCAGTTTTTATATAAAAAAATGTATGAGGAGCCAGTGTTGGGTTTTGACTTTGGTATTTATTCTGCATCAGAATGTTAAAGTCAGAGATTTATTTGTTATCGTAACTGAAGTTCCTATGCCGACTGGTTAAGTTTTCCTTAAATCTCGTTGCTAAATACAAATTTGGGTACCGTGTCTCATAATTTGCTTTGGTCAAAATGCTGGTGTTTACTTCTGAAACATTGCTGCACCCCAGTGGCCAGATTGCATATTGCATATTGCATCTCCAGTTCTATGTTTCTCAAATCACTTAACAAATCCTATGAAGTCATTGAACTTTCGATTCCACTAGAAGCAAGAGTCAACCATTGCATGCACTGCTATCTTGGGTGATCTTTTACCTTTATACCACTTTCCTGCACTAATGCATGAACATCAATGAACCCTGTCTTTAATACATTTAAAGTGAGCCTCTAAAGAAATTTTATCTGTGCTGAATGGTCACACCCTTTTTTTTAAAGTTTTTCAAAATTTTAAAGATTACCTCTGGTTCTTTTCTTTTGATCCCTTTTCTCTCCCATTCTCTAAAGGAAAGGTTATCTATTGTGAAAGGGATTAGTTGATTTTGTGTCAATAATAATTTTGGAAGTTGGTAATTTGTTTTTTTTCCTTTCTACGTGAATCTTCTTCCAAATGTTGAACAGATGTTGTGGTACTGGTGATCTTCTATATTGCACCAGTTTTTCATCCCACTTATAAAGTATATGTTCTGGTACCTTCTCCCCTATTTTATCCAGCTCTATCTTGGTCCAATCTGGTTTTTCCCTTGTTTGATAAAAATCTGATAGATATCTTAATTGTGCTGCTCTATAATAATTCTTAAAGTTTGGTAGCTGCAAACCACCTTGTTTGTACCATTCTGTTAATTTATCTAGTGCCATCCTTGGTTCTTCCCCCCCCCCCCCCTCCATAAGAATTTCCTTATTATTCTCTTTAGTTCATTGAAGAATTTCTAACGATTGAAATAGGTATTGTATCCTTGGGAAGATATTCATTTTAATGCAATTTACCCTTCCCATCTGTGTTAGTGGTAAATCTTTCCAATGTTCTAAGTCATCTTGTAATTTCTTCATTAATGGCTGATAATTTAATTTGTATCGATGGCCTAAATTATTATCTAATCTAATACCTAGGTATCGGATTGCTTGTGTTGGCCATTTAAATGGTGACTCTTTTCTAAATTGTGTAATCCACATTATTCATTGGCATCGCTTCACTTTTATTTGCGTTAATCTTGTATCCCGACACTTCTCCATATTCCTTCAATTTATTATGTAATTCTTTTATTGATAATTCTGGTTCTGTTAAGTACCATTTCATCAGATGCAAGGATCGACAATGAGATAGACAACAGACTCGCCAAGGCAAATAGCGCCTTTGGAAGACTACACAAAAGAGTCTGGAAAAACAACCAACTGAAAAACCTCACAAAGATAAGCGTATACAGAGCCGTTGTCATACCCACACTCCTGTTCGGCTCCGAATCATGGGTCCTCTACCGGCATCACCTACGGCTCCTAGAACGCTTCCACCTGCGTTGTCTCCGCTCCATCCTCAACATTCATTGGAGCGCTTTCATCCCTAACGTCGAAGTACTCGAGATGGCAGAGGTCGACAGCATCGAGTCCACGCTGCTGAAGATCCAGCTGCGCTGGATGGGTCACGTCTCCAGAATGGAGGACCATCGCCTTCCCAAGATCGTGTTATATGGCGAGCTCTCCACTGGCCACCGTGACAGAGGTGCACCAAAGAAAAGGTACAAGGACTGCCTAAAGAAATCTCTTGGTGCCTGCCACATTGACCACCGCCAGTGGGCTGATAACACCTCAAACCGTGCATCTTGGCGCCTCACAGTTTGGCGGGCAGCAACCTCCTTTGAAGAAGACTGCAGAGCCCACCTCACTGACAAAAGGCAAAGGAGGAAAAACCCAACACCCAACCCCAACCAACCAATTTTCCCCTGCAGCCGCTGCAACCGTGTCTGCCTGTCCCGCATCGGACTTGTCAGCCACAAACGAGCCTGCAGCTGACGTGGACTTTTTACCCCCTCCATAAATCTTCGTCCGCGAAGCCAAGCCAAAGAAAGAATTCTGGTTCTGTTAAGTATACTATGATATCATCTGCAAATAAACTGATTTTATATTCCTTCTCTTTTATTTTTATCCCTTTTATTTTATTTTCTGTTCTTATCAGTTCTGCCAATGGTTCTATTGCTAAAGCAAACAGTGAGGGAGATAGTGGACATCCCTGCCTAGTTGACCTGCTTAATTTAAATTGCTTTGATATATATCCATTTACTGTCACCTTCGCCATTGGTTCCTTATATAATGCGTTAATCCAATTAATATATTTCTCTGGTAGGTTGAACCTCTGTAATACTTTGAATAAATAATTCCATTCTACCCTGTCCAAGGCTTTCTACCCTGTCCAAGGCTTTCTCTGCGTCAAAAGCAACAGTCACTGTTGGCATCTTATTTCCTTGTACTGCATGGATTAAGTTAATGAACTTACAGACATTGTGCGTTGTTTGTCTTTTCTTAATAAATCCAGTTTGATCTAATTTTACTATTTTTGGTACACAGTCGGCCAATCTGTTTGCTAATAGTTTTGCTATTATCTTATAATCTGAGTTAAGTAGAGATATTGTTCTATACAATGCTGGTGTTAGTGGATCTTTCCCCGTCTTTGGAATTACTGTAATTATTGCTGTTTTACATGAATCTGGCAAATTTTGTGTTTCTTCTATCTGGTTCATTACTTCAGGAGGGGAGGAATTAGTAACTCTTTAAATGTTTTATAGAATTCTATTGGGAGTCCGTCCTCTCCAAGCGTTTTATTGTTCAGTAGCTTTTTTAATATATCCTCTATTTCAAATGGTTTTATCAATTTGTTTTGCTCCTCTTCTTGCAATTTCAATTTTAGCTAGAAACTCATCTATTTTGTCTTCTTTCCCTTCGTTCTCAGTTCGGTATAATTACTCGTAGAATTCCTTGAAGTTTTCATCGATCTCTGTTGGGTTATATGTAATTTGTTTGTCCTTTTTTCTTGATGCCAATACCGTTCTTTTAGCTTGTTCTGTTTTAAGCTGCCAAGCTAGAATTTTGTGTTTTTTTTTCTCCTAGCTCATAATACTTCTGCTATATTTTCATTATGCTCTTCTCCACCTTGTATGTTTGTAGTGTCCGCCAATTCTCTTTTTTTTGTTGTATCTTCCCTTGTTGCTAGTTCTTTTTCTGTACTTACGACCTCTGGTTCTTGACATACAGTATTCTTGTATTAATTTACCGTCATAAGACTTTTATGTGTTTCAATAAGATCACTCCTCCTACCAAACCCAAGTGTGCACAGGCTAATCTTAAGACATCTCTGTCCATCCTAGGAATAATTCTGCTGAAACATTTAAAGACAAGAAGACCTGTGTGAATATTATTTCATATGTGGTCCCTCCAGAGTCTGTTACAATTCGAGCAGGATGTCTCTATTTTCACTTTTAAATCATCTTGTAATACAGGACAATATATCAATTGACTTCCTAAGTGGTTGCTATGTGCCTGTTAACTTTTAATGATTGATGCAAGTCCTTTCAAACACCAACACCTTTCAACATCTCATCATTCAAATAAACCTCTGCCTTTCCATATTTTGCTCTCACATTTTGCTTTCACATTTTCTATGCAATGTTCTGCATAATATTCCACATGCCATGCCCTTGCCAACTCACAAACAAGCCAATACTCTCTGAAACCTCTGAATTCTCTTTACTACTCACACTCTCACCTGGTTTTATTTCATCAGAAAACTTAGATATATTACATGATACCTTTGTCTAAATCATTGATGTGTCATTTACAAACAGGCCCCATCACTGATCCTCAATTGTCATGGCCTGCAAACTGGGAAAAAAATGATATTCCTTTTGTTTTCTCTCTTAACCGGACCTCAGACGTGTCAGCACATGACCATTTCCTAATTGATATTAGGAACCAGGTTGAGAGACTGAGGGGGGGGGGGGGGGGGTGTTGTCCGTGTTCAGTCACTTTCTCCATTATTTTGGATAATACTAATTTAATGCTCATAAGTTTCTCACTGGCCGACTCGTGTATTCCACTTTTCTTTTACTTTTTGAGGTCTTATGTTCACTGCTGAATTCTAAAGTTTCCCAATTTTTCTGGAATAATCCTGTGGCAATATTTCATAGCTTTTTCTTTCATCTGGATCTGTCTTGAACGCCATGGCTGGACCACTAATTTTGCCCTTGCTTTTTCGCATACCTGAAGATGGGCTCAGGCCTGAAAACATCGACTACCTTTTTCTTTCCATGGATGATGTGTGATCTCCAGCACTTTAGTGCACTACACTAGATCCCAGCATCTGCAGATTTCTCATTTACATAGTATTCCATAAAAATCTCTTAGCAGACATTAACCCTTTCCTATTGCATAATACTTCTGTTGATTCTTTTATGTACTGATCTGGAAAACTACATCTTCTGTGTTTGCTGAATTAATCTTGTGCACAATTACCCGTCATTTGGTCTTCCTGGAATAAATGGAGATGGAAGTTCCCCATAATTATTGTGTTACCCTATTACATGAATCTCCAGTGTTCATATTTGTCATGGCATCACTTCTGTTTTCTAGTCCCATCTGTTTCTTAGCACCTCCAAACTGATTCTACTTCAATTCATGCATGTCATTATTTAATACTGAGGCTCCTCTAATTTTCCCCATTTTGTCTTGTTCTTCTACAAGTTAAATTGAGCTGCGAAAGTATCCTGCATTATTTAATTCCCATCCTTGGTGTCATTGCAACTATTTCTCTGTCATGGCTATTTTATTTTATTTATACAATACCATTAATTCCTTACTTTTGTTATGAACACCATGTGTTCAGGTAGTTTTCAATGGTGTATTTTCAACATCTTTCACTTTGTCTAATTACAGAACATTAACCCATTTTTGACAAATTATAGTTATCAATACCCAATTTACACAGTTGGTTTGCCTTTTAATTTAACTTCCCCTTCCCAGAACTCTGTCCTCTCTCTTCTCATCCATGCCTAAACAATAACCCTTGTTATTCAGTTTGCTGAAAAGTTAGACTATTCTAACACAATGCTGGATGTTTTCCTATTCAGGGTCTACAATGTGCGCTGCTCAGACAATGATCGCTGAGGTATTAACTGTCCTACTCGAGCATTCCTCCCTGATTCAAGGTTCCTTTTATTGTCACGTAATAACTTTAACCTGCCATAAGACAGACAAAGAGTCGCCATTAGCATTGTCCGGCACGCCTTACAGAACAAGAGAAAGAAAAGTGAGAAAGAGTCCCTTGAGAGGCACTGAGTTTCAATGGATTCATCTCCAGCTCTTTCTCTTGCTATTAGAGATAACAAACTTGTTAAAAGACTAATTTATTTATTTTAGCATCTTATCATAAGTAATAGTTGATTTAATTCGTTTCTGACTGCTGGTATTAAAAGTTAATACGTCTATCTAATAATTAGGCACTCAATTCAATCTTGTAGTCCATGTGAAATGGCCAGAGAGGATTTCATCACCGACATAGCTACTGGTAACCAAAATCCATTGCAGCCATCTAATACAATATTTCTCAACCTGTGGTTCATGGTGACACAGCAACGACAAAAATGACGATACAAGAACAAAAAAAATTTTGAAATTTTCCCACCAAAAACAAATCACAAGAAAAGAGGTGAAGGGCTTGTTGTAGGTGGCCCACAGAGAGGAAAGGAATACGAAACTCTGTGGTGGGGAAGGGGAGGGGGGTTGAAAATCACTGATCTAGTGCATTAAAATGCAGAAATCTCCCAAAATGCTTTCACACATGGAGAGAAAACAAAATAATTTATCTTACATTTAAAATGGATCCAATCCTCAAGTGAAATTAATCAAATCATTAATATAGGAAATCTGTAGATAGCTACTATCGATATAGATGGTAAAATATCTTCATGTATACATATGTATTGGGATGATTTAAGTACTAAATTACTCTGTTATTGTGATTTCCATTAGAGTTATCAAAGGCTCTTTCTGTTTGGTCCTTAGACCCTTCGGATGATGAATGGGAGGAGATGTCCAGCAGCGATGAAAGTGATAGTTTGGCTGAAGGGTCTGGGACACTTTCTCCTCTCTGCCTGTCTGCTGAGGTTCTCTCTGCACTTACTAACTACCTTATTCCAAAAAAGGTAACAATCAAATCTCTCGTATCGTGTCATTAGTTCTTCAGCAGTAAGTTGGAAAAGTATATTTTTCATCAATACGTCACAGTTGATTTCTAGCCATTGTATTAGATTGAGACTTAATTTGATGTTTGGTTTTCAAAAACATTGCTGGAGAAATGGGATAAGATTTCAGGAACCCAGACAGCTGAATTAACACACGTAAAACATCAATTATTAAAATGGTATTTTTGGTACCAATAGAGCTCCTCTAAGTGACCTTTCTGGATTGTATTGCATTGTCATATTTGTATTTGAAGCTTGAAAAAAAACCAACATATTTCTTCTCTATCTTCACATGAGGTCTATCTAAATATAAAGGGAGTCAAGGCAGTTTTGTTCAACAGTTGTTTCATTTTAATAGGTTTGAAAATCTAAAACTGTCTTTGATTTTGGAATATGAAATTGCTACCTGTCTGCTTATTTAAGTAGCAAAAACCTATCCAACTGGCACAGTCGCTACCTGTTGGTCCTTTCTTTCACTGTGAGCACAAAGAACTACAGTTTTTGAGAAGTGCTGGCCATTGGAACCCTGTCTGGAAGATGGCAGGAGGTTGCAGGCTTGCTGGGCAGTAGTGAAGAGTTTTGCTGGTTGTGCTCTCTTGTTGGACTCTTTGAGGGTGAAGTTGCTGCAGTTCCATGCACAAAAAGCAACATTTCACTTGTATATCCACAGGATTTATTTACTACATTCGGTGATCCCTTTGTGGTGTTTTGTACATCGGTGAGACTGGTCGCAGATTGGGAGATTGCTTCGGTGAACATCTCACTCTGTGCAACCACAGCGACCTCCTAGTAGCCAACCATTTCAATTCTGAGTCACACTCCCAGACTTGCATGTCTGTTCATGGCCTTATGTTCTATCCCAACCTGACCCACCTGCAGATTAGAGGAACAAATCCTTATTTTCCGTCTGGGCTCTCTCCAGCCAGATACCCTTCGCATTGACTTCTCTAAACTTGCTCGCCTTTTTCCCCATGCCATTTCCTGTCTTTCCCATTCTCTCCTCCCCCTCATTGCTGCTGTCCCCTCCCTCCTTTCTCCACCTATCATCTCCTGACTTGGCCCCCCCTCCCCCCACCTTTTTGTTCGGACACCTACTGGCATTCTCTCATACCTTGACGAAGGGCTCAAGCTCGAAACATCAGTTATGTATCTCCACCATTGCTACATAAAGGTCGTTTCGACCTGCTGAGCTTCTCCAGCATTTTGTGTTTTTACAAGAAAAGAATCTATCTGCTGAATTCAATTTTTTCTTTGGCCTTTTAACAGTTAAAACATTAAATATTCAATTGTCTCAATAATTTGTAATAATTTTCATTGTTGTGAATGTCATAGTAATTGGACGACCTGGAGATGTGGTTTAGCTGAGTGTCAACCTTTACTACTTTGGGGGCAGGATTTGGATTCAGTCCTGATGTCACAACCATCAGCAAGGGGATCACCATTTAGAGTAGGGCTGTGCTTTTGACAAATCAAATAGACTCCAGCAGATTCAGAAAAGTTAGTCCTTAATGGATAGTGAATATGGGAGACGCGTTGCAAGATTTTGCTAAGTGGTTTCATTATTTAGTCTTGTCCCCATAAAGTTGTCAGTAGTGGCAAGTCCGATGAGATATTCAAAAAAAGTTTAGCCCTTTTCTAATCAGGATTCTCAAAGTAATGTGGACAAGATTCCAAATAAAAACTTGTGTCATTATGAGATGCATAGAGACTACAGATGTCGGAATCTGAATCTAAACACAACCTGCTGAAGAAACTCGAAAGGTCCAACAGCATCAACAGGAGTAAAAAGAATGGTTGCTGTTTTGGGCTGGAATCTTTAATCAAGGCTGGGGATGTGGAGAAGGGAAGACAGTGCGAAGAGGAGTAGGACGGCCCTATGTGGGATTGGCGAATCAAGGAAAGGCGAAGCATGATAAGCAGAAGCAAAAGGTTCCCAGACAAAGGAAGAGAGGCAACTAAGGGGTCTGATGGATGCCTTGATGAAGGGTTCTAGCCCGAAACGTCAACAACTATTTTTCTCCCACTGCTGCTGCTCAACCCACTGAGTTCTTCCAGCAGATTTTGTCTAGGGAATGATTAGCCTCAAAAAAAATTTGTCAAAGTCAAACCATGGAAATTGCAAGTTTGGGAAATCTGCACAAGATTGCTCCACATAACTGATGTATGTCAGGAAATCAGACCAATTAACAATGAACCCATTAACGAAGAGCATTGATTAGAAGCACCACCTGTCATTGGTTGCTGATTGATATACAAGTCTGCAATTACAGGATGATTTCAAAATTAGGATGAAGTCAATGTTGAAGATAGCAAGAATCTTTAATAATGCATCATCCTTGGGACCCCATCCTTCCCCTGAATTATCAGATACCCTTTCCAGAATGTGACAGGATAGCCTACAACTGTTGTCATGGATGGATGTGTTTCTCTTCTCGAAGGTGTACCTTCCAACAGCATAGAAATCAGATCTTGGTGTTTCTCACTCGCTGTGCCACCGTGAATTTTCAACGTATTCACATAGAACAGTGGGGTTGTTGATGTGGAACGGCTCCTATGTAGACCTGAAAGTAGATTGCACAGATCAATTAAATATCTGGCACAATCATGAACCTTAAACCAAGTCTATTTGAATGGAAATCAGGGAGAATTTCAATCTCTGGATGGGTGTGCTGCAGAACAAGGGAGATGGTTTGTCTGTTTAAATAGGGGTCTATCAACCATCTACTATGTTTGACAACACAATTGGCCAGGAGCAAACTAAATTACTGGATTAGTTCAGAAGATTTTTCAGAATTGTTAGAGGAAGAAAGTTTCTGGAAGCAGAGGTCCAGATTTTTGTGGTGGAAACCTGCTACTGATTCTTGTTGTCCCATACACAGATTTTGTTTATTTTGACCACAAGATTATCTCTGGTTGACTGAGAAAATGAACTCAAACATCTGCTTGTACAGTAACGTAGTCAATTTGAAGAAAATGGTACACAAGTTATAACTGATTAAATCTCCACAGCATATGGTTTACAGAAATAAGCATTCCAGTAAAAAAACTGGTCTTCAAAGACTAGAGAGTTCTTGTTCTTTATTGCATGATGGTTTGCTCTGCTTTTGAATAATGTTTGTGATCCTTGAAAAATCCCTAGGTTTTGGAGAAGACTGAATTCCTAGATAGTATTACAGAAGATGCATGTATGGAAAGTCCACCTTGGCGACATTTGATTGCAAAGTGAGTAGAAACCTTGATTTAGGTTAAGAGGTACAGACATAGAATAAAAGCTTGAACCTTAAACTCTGATTTGTTTTTGTAGAATGAAGCGTATACAATGTAGAGCCCTGACCTGCCTGCATAATCTTTTATCAGCATTGGATCTGGAGAGGCTTGGTGGATCATCTGCACTTCATTCTCTTTCACACCATCTTAGAAAGCTGGTTTTCGCGCAGTCAGGTGAGTTAATTGGGTATTCGTAGTTCTAGATTCCTCCACTTTCATCTTTCCTACGTTCCACATACAAATTGTGTTCAAAATTTTAAGAGGTTGGCACGGTTGGTGTAGTGGTTAGTGCAACACCTTGACAGCGCCAGCCATCAGGACCAGGGTTCGAATTCTGCACTGTCTGTTAGGAGTTTGTATGTTCTCCCCATGTCTGCGTGGGTATTGCCTGGGGGCTCCGGTTTCCTCCCACCGTTCAAAATGTACTAGGGGTGTAAATTGGGCGGCACGGACTTGTGGACTGAAATGACCTTGTTACTGTGCTGTATGTCTAAATTTTTTTAAAAATTAGATTAAATAGTGGTTTGAGTCATTGCATAGTTCTCTTTCGCACGGTATCAGACATACACGTGAATTGCATTTCCACTCTATTTTCAATCATCCTTGATGGTGGAGTGGTAACTCTGTTGATAGGATCGGAAATTACTAGGCCAAAGATTAGTAAGATGAATGCATATTACATCTTTTTATTTAATGTAGTTTAATTAATAATTTAATGGTTTGAAATTTTTGAGCCATTTTAACAGTTTTATATTTTGGAATCATTCTCATCATTTTCTTTGGAAATTAGGGACTTTTAAAATAGTTTTAATTACAGTCTGCCATCAGCTTTATCTCTTGCTGCAGGGGCTTTGAATTCATTCTCTCTGCTGAGTCCTCGTTTCCTGAGTGCAAATGGTTGACAAGATCCACATCTGTCCGGGAGATTGTGGGCTGTAGGAGATTTATTTTTAGACATACAGCACGGTAACAGGCCCTGCTGCCCAATTACAACCAATTGAACTACAACCCTGGTACGTTTTGAAGAGTGGAAGGAAACCGGAGCTCCCAGAGGAAACCCACGCAGACATGGGGAGAAGGTAATAAGCTCCTTACAGACAGCGACAGATTTGAACCCCGATTGCTAATCGTGTCACCCTCATGAGGAGCAAATCTAGGAAATAGGCTGCATCCATATAGAAATCAGTTTAATAGATCACCTAACTTCTCTTTTAGTAAATTCAACAATTTTTAATTATTTAAAACTCTTAATGCTTGCGCATTTGCACCAAAGGAAAATTGGTGTCCTTGTGGCAATTGGAGGAGATTTGCCACGCTGATAAATTTTGCCAGGTGATGTGACCAGTTCTGTGGACAGGGCTGCCTTTTTATGTCATAAAAATACAGAATACTGGAAATGGCATGGGGCAGTATCTGTAGACGGGTGGGGGGGCGGGACACACCATTTCTCGTCAATGACCTTTATCAGAATTGTAAAAGAGAGAAAATAAGTATGTTTAAAATTGGGGAGAGATGGAAGGTAGATAGATTCCCTCTCCATTTCTCCTTTTCTTTGCAACTTAAAAGTAAAATTGCCTCAATTTTTAGTTCTGGTGAAGGATTATTGGCTCATACTTGAGGTTACTTGCATTTTCACCATCTTCTATACTGTATCATAGATCCATGCTGCAGTGAATTGTGATAACATGAAATTCAGATGCTTAATGCGACTGTATTCGCCTGCCTTGTGTGACTGTGTCTGTAACATAGTGGCTTTAATTTTATTTCAGAGATCCCGAAGAACTCAGAGTTTTTGGAGGCTGTGACAAGTGCTATAAGGTCATTAATGCAGCTAATGTCTTCTCACAACCTTCCTCAGGTAAGATAGTCGTGTGCAGTTGAAATTGTGGAGCTGATGAGTTTCAAATAAATAAAAGATCATTAAAAGATTGCAGTAATATGTGGTTGAGGCCCTTCTTTCGTGTTTTTATGAACTAACAAACTTTTATGCCCATTATCTATCCAAAATGATGTGAATCTAAAGATTATTTCTTTATTCCAAAATTTCCCAAACATTTACAAGTGTTTAAACTTCAAACTGACACCACATTGATTCTCTGTCACAGTTGGGAATTGAAAGGCAAATTCAGTGCAGAGGTAAAAATTTTGTCCACTGGAATTTGGTTAGCTCGCACAGCGTTATCCAAACATTACGGGAACGTTATAATAAATGCACAAAGTTAAGGTAGCAGTATTATGATCCAGTTTGTAAGCAAATGAAACACTATATTCACATTTTTTTTGTGCTTGAAATCCAATTGTTAATTCAGGATCATTGAAGTCAACAATATCCCACTTTTAATACTTTCCTTTGCTCCTTCCCTTAACTCCCCAACATTTTTACCCTTTCTTTTCTATCACAAAGCAATGTATGAATGCAGAGCAGTTGATGATACTGTGTGAAGCAGGAGCCCAGTGTGAAGACATCAGTACTCGGGTCAACGTGGTTGCCATAATGGGAATCAGTGGTAATGTACTCGCCAAAGAGGATAACACAGCCGAAACACTCAAGGTATCTAAAAAATAAAATTCTTCACAAATATCTGGATTTCACATCTCTGACCCAGAGCTTAAATCAAATTATATTGACTTCTTTAATTATGTAAATGCAGCAAATACAATAAAAATATGAAGTAAAACATGAAACAGGGAGGGGGAAGAGGGAAAACTCAGATGGATGGTAAAGGCCAAGCAAGTTCAGTGTGAGAGTCTGTGTGGTGGAGGGTATTGGAGGGAGGAGGAAGCTTGGTGGGGGGGAGGAAATTAAAGAGTAAAACTGCAAGGTAGGGTGTCAGGGGGGGGGTGAAGTTGGGGAGGAGGTGGGTGGAGGGTATGGGAAGGTGGAGGGTTGGGGAGATCAGAGGGAGGAGGTGGAGGGTAGGGGGTGTCACTGGAGAAGGGAAGGTTGGGGGATTGGGAAGCTCAGGGTGGGGAAAAGGGTAGAATGGGGAGATGATGAGGATAAGGAGTGGTGGTAAGGAGAATGATGGGCCTGTAGGATCCAGTCACAAGGCTGGGACTGTGGTAAGTTACTGTACAATAATCTGTACAAGTGTCTATAACAATAATATGCAAGTTCACTCCTCAGATGCTCTGTGTAACTGAGTAAAATAAAATATCTGTTATCTACATCATTGGTAAATATTTTTAACTTCTATCATCTCATATGTTTGTGAATTCCAGATGATGGGCAATTTTTTACTCCAAGTGATCACTAAAGATTCTTCAATCGTAGTAATAGGTGAAGCCCTGGATGCCATTATTGACATCTTTGCTGATGGAAAAGAGGCAGGCAAGGCAGCAGATGAGATGAAGCTGGTTCAGGCCCTGAAGTCCTTCCAGCCTGTTTTTAAATTAAAGGTAATTGCTGTAAAATACACCAGTAGAAGTAGTTAGACATGCATAATAATGATGCTCTTAAGTTTTTAAACTATGATCGATCTTGATCTACTTTATGGATTCTATAAAGTGGCTGAACAAATGTTGATAAGTTATAAAGATTTCATCACATTCTATTATTAGTATCTCTAATTGTGATTTTTCTTTAGATCCAAAAGGAAAGAAAATGTAACCTCACCCTCGATCAACGATTGGTTCTTGACAACGTGAAGATTAATCTCCGTCGATTTATTGCTTACCACGAAGCTTTAACTAAAAAATAACCAGAGATCCAAGGACTTGTGTGAAATTAATCCAGAATTTGTATTTTCACTTGAGACCTAATTCTAACCAGTTTATAACAATTAGATTTATTCTTTATTTAAAAATTAAAGATGCAATATGTTTGTTTTTTAAAACTTTAATTTGCGAATATTGATGGTAGTCCATTCTACAACATAGAAAACATTTTTTTTAATTTTTAGCCAAATTAAAAACTTTTTCTATAATTAAGAATTATCCACAACACGTTCTTGTAATGTGACAAATATTGCACAAAGTCCAAATGACAGCTATCAATCAGAATGAGTCACATGAAAGAGGATCGGTTGTAATAAAGCTAATATTTTGTGTAAGGGTTCATCTTCAGTGGATTGGCAAATTTTCCAAGTGGGGAAAATGATCAGGGAAACTGCATCTCTTGGATAGTGCCTTCCAGACATTCTTGAGTGTAGAGTACTATTCCCAACTGCTTGACATCTTTCTCAGCAGTGAAATCAGAATCCCAAAGAGGAGAGAAGAATACTGTATATTCCCTTTTATAGGTGTGGTGTTGGGAAGAGTATCAGGTTCGGTGGGTTCACAGAGAGATGAATCTGGACACAAGTGTTACAATCACACATAACTTTAATACATGGGAGACAAACAGGGGAGAATGTTAAATAGTACTTGATTTCTATTTCACTTAAGCATTGATATAGACATTCACCTCAGACCTAGGTTGGTCTCCGACAGAACCTATACTTGACACATTTGCACACTTGAGTACACACACTACAAATGAAATCTTACGTCATAAATAGGCATATATCCGAGGCGTCCCGTTTTCCTGGGCTGTCGTCCAACACCAGGATGCCATTCCTGCTCGCTTTCTCTTTAAACGGGTGCTACAAGTTCCTGTGATGGATCCCTGTAATGATAGCCAGGAGGAGTCGGGACAGAAAGATAGACAATTTGTGATTTCCAATAAAAACTGAAGTGCCCACCCCATGAGCTATCTGTTTCTATTAATGAGAGGGCTGTGGCAACACTCATTTTCAGGTGAAACAAAATATACAGATATAACATTTCTAGTGTTTGATCTGTGACACTCTACATGTTAACTGTAACTTTGAAACAGTGAACTGTAACTCCAATTCCACGAGTGTGCTTAAAGACAACTACTGCTCAGGGTGATTAAAAATGAGAAAAAACAAAAGGTCTATTACAAAATCTCTTGGAACGTGCATAACGAAAGATGTGATCAAATGTCCAACGTTGAGGGTTGGGTTTCCACGGCAACAGCTTTTGCCCGTCCTGCTGAGAATTCTTTGCATAATAAGTGACAAGTGTTTCTTGCTGGTGTGGTGGCTGAAATAAGTAAATAGATCGCAGCAGTTTGTTTTGATGAGTTTTTTAATAGACCCCCATATTAAGAAGAGCAACATATTATTAGAATTGGCCTGTTACAATGCTATATGTCTAATTAAAAAAAAAATAAAGGGCATTCTTCTCCGGTGGTGGTGGGGGGTGGGGTTTGGGAGAGCTGAAAAGATAGATTAGTGGGGGATCACCTCTAGTTGGGGAGGACCAGAGGGGACCAGATTGGGTGGCGCTCTGGAAGTTCCCCACCCCCCGCAATGCTCTCCAGAGAGCATAACTATCTCTGTGATTCACGGGCAGGGTGACATCATCAAATTTCACCTCAGTCTTGCAAACTTGAATGGGTGCCCCATGTACTCCAAATCTTCCAGGAGGGTAGTGGCTTCCCGAATTGTTTTCCCGGTTGCCAGTCTCGTGAGGGGCAAGACCACCTCTCTAAGGTTGAGGTGTGCGGAGGTGACTTAATAGCTCGCCAAGGTACCAGTCACCTTCATGGTGCCTCAGAAGTGGTGGTGCCAGGCACCCCTGCAGATACCCCATAATCAGTTTCCACTCCCTAACAATCTGTGTCTCCATGCCAATGGTGTGCTGTACAGCGGCTGGTCGTGAAGGCCTGATTCTAGGAGGGCAGGTAAACTGGTCCGGACTGCAGTTACCACATATTTCCACAGGGTTGTGCTATCATTGCCCCCTTCTGGCAGTGCCCACGAGGAGTTGCCAAACATCTGTTGGCCTTCCAGATCGCCCAGGGAGCTCACCCCAATGAAAGAGAAGGAAATTGGGGGCCCCCTCATCTCCAAACTGAAGCAGCAGCAAGGTTAGGTGTTCGCATGGCCGTTGGCGGTATGTGTCCTCTCATCTGGTTAGCCCTTTAGCAGAGTAGTCCCGGGACTCCATTATCTCACAGTGACCATATACATGCTCACCTGAGATCCCTCCATTTTTGGCTACTTCCCTGTTTTGGAGGATCGGTGGAGTGTCTTCATGGCAGGTCTAGGACCGTGTCACTGGTTGGGCTTGCTAAGGCTTGGGCATGCATTGAAGAGGATGTGAGACTTAGTTTCTTCAAGGTTATCACCATCAATCCACACATCTGCTGGACAATGTCTTGGATTTTCCCTGGGTCAAGCTGAAAGCCAGAGCAGTGAGCTGCTTTCAGCTGCTTGCATTTCAATCAGCTTGTAAGCTGTGTGTGACCATCACCAGTGGGCTGATATCGCCTCCAACCGTGCATCTTGATGCCTCACAGTTCGGGGGGCTGCAACCTCCTTTGAAGAAGACCGCAGAGCCCACCTCACTGACAAAAGACAGGAGGAAAAACCCAACACCCATCCTCAACCAATCAATTTTCCCTTGCAACCGCTGTAACCGTGCCTGCCTGTCCCGCATCGGACTTGTCAGTCACCAACGAGCCTGCAGCAGACGTGGACATACCCCTCCATAAATCTTCATCCGCGAATCCAAGCCAAAGAAGAAACTGTGTCCAATTCTTTAATTTATAGGTTGGTCACTTGCCCTTGGGCAATTTGCATGTCCTCTTGCAGTGCACAACAGGAATGCTGCTGGGAATCTATCTCCCTATCTGTGCACCCTGATGACTTAACTCCGATGTGATGCCCCACTGGTGCCTAATTAAGGATATCAGTAACCATAGGGCTCCCCTGTAACTCCGACTGGCTTCAGGAATCCCGAGTAACTCCAGACGGAAGACCACGAGGGGCCATATCTTTTTTTAAATATTTTTTTATTTTTCACACTGGACCATATCAACCAAAATATGTACAAATGTATCTCATAAAATTTACACAGTGGTCTTTTCTCCCCTTTTTTTCTCCCCCCTTCCCTCCCTCCCTTCTACCCACCCTCCCTCCAATACTCATAAATATTCAACATATACAATACAATAAAACCGTAAAACAGTATTTTCACACAAAGGAAAATAAACAAGAAAAATGCAACATCTATTTATTACACCCTGAATCTAGTCGTTTTGTTGTCTTATCATTTTCATTCACATTTTAGAGGAAGGCAAGCTCTCTCTGATATGTTCCATGTATGGTTCCCAAATTTGTTCAAACATTGTGACTTTATTTTTTAAATTATATGTTATTTTTTCCAATGGAATACTTTTATTCATTTCCATATACCATTGCTCTCTTCCATTTTCCAAGTTGACATTATACATTTTTTTTGCTATCACTAAGGCTATCATAATGAATTTTTTTTTTGCACTTTATCCAGTTTGAGGCCTAATTCTCTACTTCTTAGGTTACTTAAAATAAATATCTCTTTTTTTTTTGGTATGTTATTTTTTGTAATTTTAGTTAGTATCTGATTTAATTCTTCCCAAAACTTATTTACTTTCGTACATGCCCAGGTTGCATGTAATGTTGTTCCTATTTCCTTCTTACAACAAAAACATCGATCCGATAATGTTGAATCCCATTTTTTTAATTTTTGAGGAGTAATATATTACCCTGTGTAACCAATTATACTGTACATGTGTAACCTTGTGTTTATTGTATTCTTCATAGTTCCAGAACATAACTTTTCCCATACTTCATTTTTTTATGTTTAAATCCTTTTCCCACTTCTGCTTAGGTTTATAGTTTATTTCATTTTCCTTATCTTGCAGCTTAATGTACATGTTCGTTATAAATCTTTTGATTATCATTGTGTCTGTAATCATGTATTCAAAGCTACTTCCTTCAGGTAATCTCAAGCTGTTTCCCAATTTATCCTTTAAATAAGCTTTCAATTGATAATATGCAAACATTGTACCATGAGTTATTCTATATTTGTACTTCAACTGTTCAAATGTTAATAAATTATTTCCCAAAAAACAATTTTCTATTCTTTTGATTCCTTTTCTCTCCCATTCTCTAAAGGAAAGGTTGTCTATTGTAAAAGGAATTAGCGAATTTTGCACCACTAGTAATTTTGGAATTTGATAATCCATTTTTTTTCCTTTCTAAGTGGATCTTCTTCCATGTATTAAGTAAATGATGCAGTACTGGTGAGTTTTATATTGCACCACTTTTCATCCCACTTATAAAGTATATGTTCCGGTACCTTTTCCCCTATTTTATCTAGTTCTATCTTAGTCCAGTCTGGTTTTTCCCTTGTCTGATAAAAATCTGATAAATACCTCAATTGAGCGGCTCTATAATAATTTCTAAAAATTGGTAATTGCAAACCACCTTGATTATACCTCTCTGTTAATTTATCTAATGCTACCCTTCGATTCCTCCCTTTCACAAGAATTTCCTTATTATTCTCTTTAGTTCCTTAAAGAATTTTTCTGTTAAGGGAATTGGTAATGTTTGAAATAAGTATTGAATCCTTGGGAACACATTCATTTTAATGCAGTTTACCCTCCCTATCAACGTTAGCAGTAATTCTTTCCATTGTTCTAAGTCTTCCTGCAATTTCGTTATTAGTGGCTGATAATTTATTAGTGGCTTAAGTTATTATCTAACCTGAAGAGGTGCCATATCTTCTCTCTATGGGGGAACCAATTTGTTGACCCAATCAATGGGAAAACCGCTGAACCCCTGACAGTCATCAGTCCACCCAGGGATTTTATCATCTGAACCCGGGGTTCCTTCTTTCCTCTTGCTGCCTGTTGGTGAGCCTGTTACATGAGCCAACAGTGGTTTATTTTAAAATATCCAAATAAAATGTAAATCTTTAAATGATCATTTGTTATTAAAATATTGTGATTTGCTTTAAACAGCACCACTGGTTTGTGGTTAAGTGCCAGGTTTTGGGGAGGGGGTTGGTCATCTGATACATTGAGTATCACTCAAAACCAACTATATAGGTGGAAACTCTGGGGATCATCCTGTACAGAGTTGTCCTATACAAAGGTAAAGCTTAAACCATCCCTTGTATGGTGCACAAGTTTAAATCTGTTTACACATCAAATTACCTAGCTGTATACCACTCCTATCACCTGGTGTAATGGAAGGAGCTTTGCAATCTTTCATATTTGCTGTTCTTTCTTTCCGGAGATTTATGACTAAAACTATGCAAACCATTGAAGTTGTTGATTATTTTGCTCCAGTTTGTCAAAGGGAACTATGTAACCTCATGAAAGGGGAAGTATTATTCTAAGTTCTTAATGCACTTTAGATGCTCCAGCTGTATTTGGATTCCTGGGAATTGCTGTATGCCAACCTGTCAAAATAGTCGATGGTCTCCAGTCAGGTGCAAAACTAGATTGGGTAATGTCATCAATCAGACTTTCATAAGATTGAGTTCTTATAATTATGGTCAATGGATGTAGAGTGATTCAGAAAAACAAATTGCAATTCTTCATCATCTTACATCTGTTGAAGACAGTTGGTCGCGAAAGTGTTCTGATTCAAGAAGCAAGCCTTGTGGCTCCGATATCTCTTTCTCGATGGTAGCAGTGAGAACAGAGCTTGTGCTGGGTGATGTGGATCCTTGATGATTGCTGCTGCTCTCCAAAGGCTATGATGCGGCCAGTCAGCACACTTTACAAAACACATTTGTGGATATTTGCCGAGGTTTCTGATGTCATATCAAACTTCTGAGGAAGTCGAGGCACTGACATGCTTTCTGGTATGAAATGACAGGAATGTTTGTATCACTGAGGTAAAATTCATCTCAATCTAAAAAATAATCTTATCTTACAAAACCTTTTATGCATCTTGGCCATTTGTCAGTACAATGATTTCAAATCTAATATGACCAATTATTTATTTTGTGCATTATTAATAATAGTTTGTTAATTTTTTTATGAGGAACTGCATTGGGGCACATTTTTGAAAGATTGCTTCTATACTCTTACTTCAAGAGCCACAGGGTTGCCCATGCTATTAATGATAAATATTTTCTTGAATAATTTTTTATTATTTGGATAATTTGTTTTAATTGCATTAATTTTATTATTCTTTGGTAATTTTTATTATCTTTCAACCAAAATGAAATGCAGTAATACTGACTTTCCTTGCCCACTATCTATCTGAACAGTAAATGGAGCATTGCAGCTGGCACGATAGCAGTGGTACTGATATTTCACTCCCAGGCTATGAACAGTGTTTGGAGGCATCTTTGGCACATAACACAACCTGGCAAAGCCTTGTGCCAGCATAAAAGGACAGATGTCTGAACATAGCAGTAGGTCAGGTGAAGCCTCTGAGATTAGGACATCTGACAACTGAAGACCTTGACAGTTCCTAAGAATTTGAAGGGGTCATTGTCAGGGGAAAAGAAAATTCTTCCCTTTCCCCAGCATCATCTGAGGTTGTCAGGGATCCAGATGTAGACTAGAACATAAAGCAAGGAGCTTCCTCTTCTACCCTTTTTGCACATCTATAATGAATACCTGCTTATTTCAACACTGGTGCAGCTTCATCCTTGTGGGAAGCCCCAGAAATTCTGGGGCATCATTAAGAGACCTGCTTTATCCCTTAGGTCATGAGGGAAAAATCTACTCCAGTGCTTTTCAAAGCATTTCAAATCTCCTTTTACAATTGCAGAATAGTAATTGGACATAATCTATATTTACAGCAGTTTTGGAGAACATTTTATTTACATTTTCCAACCATGTAATTATACAGGTATCATGAAAAATACTTTAAAATACAGTAATTACACAGTATTTAAAACCCTACCCACACCCCCTCCCACTGTGTAGAATATATAACATAATTGATTGAAAAAACACAAAAGAAAAATCAAAGTAAAGAAAATAAAGAGTTGTTCCGGATTGAATAGATGATTGGTTTGCATGCTGGTATCATACAATGTTTATATGTATATCACTTTTAGGGAAGAAGATTAAAAGAGGACTTAGGAGGCCGTGAGTACATTTTTACATATTTATTCCTAATCTTCATAGAAAGTGAAAATTTATTTAAGTTGTAGGTAATTTTCTCTAAAGGAATACAGTTTCATATCTCCAAATGCCATCTTTCCATACCAAGATACTCATCCGATTTCCAGGTCACTGCAATACACTTCCTTGCCACTGCTAAAGCAATTTTAACAAATTTAACTTGATGAGGTAATTAATTGAGGTCCAGTTCCTTCAATGTTCCTCAATAAAAAATAAATCTGGATTTTGTGGAAAATCAATACCAGTCATTTGTCCCAATAACTTTCCCAGATATATTTACAGCATTGAAAAATGAGGCAGTAGATGTAATTGCATGATTGCCTGTTTCTTTTAGTAAAACCTGACAACATAATATTTAGGTGTTTATTGTAAACACAAATAGAACAAAAATTATTCTGTGCTGAAGTACAGGCATTGTAATGGAGTCTCTGATTCATCTGCTGCAGTCCAGCTGGAGCACCATTTTCCATTGTGTTTCTTGTACAAAGCCTGATATGAAATGGCACTGGGAGATTATCGAGTGAGCCCTGAGTTACTGTGTGCCTGGGAGCAGTGGAGGAGAGCAGTACATATCTCAAACACTAGATGCCACTTTTAGCCTTAATGCTCACCTCTTCTGCAACACAGCACACACACACACACACACACACACACACACACACACACACACACACACACACACACACACACACACTGTGCTTTCACTGCAACTTTTCTAGCAGTTTGTGGAATTTTTTAGTCCCTTTTTTAAACTATTTCACAATTTTTCTTCTTTCCCAAATATCTTTTCTCTTGTACATCTTCCTCCATGATCTCCAATTGAAAACCCAAAGACAGACTTTATTGCTTCACAGCAGTAGAAATGATCCCCTTATTCCCTGTTTACGAAGCAACAGCTGTACTCCCTGGCATCAGTTTAGCTCAGAAATTCTACTGGGAAGAATATGCCCAGCAAAGAAACACTTCATTCAAATTGTAAACCAAGAGCTTTCTCCCATCTGCACTGCCATCTGGATGGCCTTATTTCACGAGTGGGTGAAAACTATTATTGAAAGACTGAAGGAGAACTTGTAGCTATCCTACTCCTGGTCCCAATGTCTTTGTTAAAATTCATGATTGAAAATGCACTGTTGACCAGTTTTGTTATAGTATTCATAGTTGGCAACATGACAGTTCAAAGAATCCATAAAAAGATTTAGATCATTTGTGGTTGTTATAGATTCCAGGTTGGTTGTTGTTAAGACTATTGAGAAACAAATTCATATATAAATCTATGATTCTGATTCAGAATGGGTAGAGGAAGCCATTACTGCTTCTACAATTTTGAGCATCTGCACTTTTCATTGGGATAATTGATAAAGAGTATTCTTTTCCAAATCAGTTTGAAAACTAATTATGGCTTTGCTACTACTGCCCTCAGATTGGCTAACAGCATAAGTAAGACATTAAATGTTAGAACCATCCGTGCGGTCGCCTCAGATGTTAGAAACTTCTGCTTCTGTATATTTCCCATCTGCAGGATATACTGGGAAGCCATAAAAGACATGGTTTGCATTAAAGTGTGGGTTATTGTGGTCATTTGAAATGAGATGAGAAGGGAGAGAAGAAAATATTATCCCATTCAATGTGAATGGAATTAATAAGTATATTACATGAGCATGTTAAGATTCAAAAAAAGAATTGGTGTAAATTACTCAGTCCCTGGCAGCTAAGTATATGATCAAGATAATAACCTAGTAGATGTGCAAAATCAACTTCGATTTAAAGATAAAGGATGATGTGTTGGAAGTGTTGCTTTAAGTTAATGCAATCTGACATATTTTTGGAACATTGTGGGGGGTCATAATGGTGGTATAGATACTGCAACTTGCAAGAAACTGGGATTCACTCGGAGAGTGCTGTATTGATGACTGGCCCCGCCTTCCGGCTCCAGCCCCGTTTACCTATATATAACTCTGGTTTCCCGTTAAAACCCAGAGCTCCTCTGAAGCCTACTAGTGAACCTTACCCATTGAAAGCTAATAAAAGTGTTTGTTCGCCCTCCAGTCGTGTGAGAGCTTTTTATCTATGCTACACAATTGTCAGCTCCAACAATATAGTTTGGTTTATTCCTAACCTCTGATGTTGTCTGTGTGGAATTCTTTTTGAGATTTAATCCAGGAATTTCAGTTTCCTCCCATATTGCAAAGATACGCTACCTATCAGGTTACTGACTATTGTAAATTCTCCCTTGTGGAGGTGGTTAGTTGAAGCAGAGTGGTATCAATAGCCATGAGGGAAAATATTTTCCAAGGAAAAAGTGGGGGAACAGGATTGCTCTGATGATGGGTTGAATGGCCTCCAATATCATAAGGATAAATCGGCATCGTCTGCAAAGAGTAGTTCACGGACAAGTTGCTCTTGTGTCTTGGTGTGAGCTTGCAGGCGCCTCGGATTGAAGAGACTGCCATCCGTGCGGTACCGGATGTAAACAGCGTCTTCATTGTTGAGGTCTTTCATGGCTTGTTTCAGCATCATGCTGAAGAAGATTGAAAAGAGGGTTGGTGCGAGAACGCAGCCTTGCTTCACGCCATTGTTAATGGAGAAGGGTTCAGAGAGCTCATTGCTGTATCTGACCCGACCTTGTTGGTTTTCATGCAGTTGGATAACCATGTTGAGGAACTTTGGGGGGCATCCGAGGCGCTCTAGTATTTGCCAAAGCCCTTTCCTACTCACGGTGTCAAAGGCTTTGGTGAGGTCAACAAAGGTGATGTAGAGTCCTTTGTTTTGTTCTCTGCACTTTTCTTGGAGCTGTCTGAGGGCAAAGACCATGTCAGTGGTTCCTCTGTTTGCGCAAAAGACGCACTGTGATTCTGGAAGAATATTTTCGGCGACACTAGGTATTATTCTATTTAGGAGAATCCTAGCGAAGATTTTGCCTGCAATGGAGAGCAGCGTGATTCCCCTGTAGTTTGAGCAGTCTGATTTCTCGCCTTTGTTTTTGTACAGGGTGATGATGATGGCATCACGAAGGTCCTGAGGCAGCTTTCCTTGGTCCCAGCAGAGCTTGAAAAACTCATGCAGTTTGGCATGCAGAGTTTTGCCGCCAGCCTTCCAGACCTCTGGGGGGATTCCATCCATACCTGCTGCTTTGCCACTTTTCAGTTGTTCAATTGCCTTATATGTCTCTTCCCGGGTGAGGACCTCATCCAGCTCTAGCCTTAAGGGCTGTTGAGGGAGCTGGAGCAGGGCGGATTCTTGGACTGAGCGGTTGGCACTGAAAAGAGATTGGAAGTGTTCTGACCATCGGTTGAGGATGGAGATCTTGTCGCTGAGGAGGACTTTGCTATCTGAGCTGCGCAGCGGGCTTTGGACTTGGGGTGAGGGGCCGTTCACAGCCTTTAGAGCCTCGTAAAAACCCCTGAAGTCGCCAATGTCCGCGCTGAGCTGGGTGCATTTGGCGAGGCTAGTCCACCACTCATTTTGGATCTCCCGGAGTTTGCGCTGAAGATGGCTGTATGCGCGACAGAAGGCTCGTTTCTTCTCTGGCCAGGACGGCTTTGCAAGGTGAAAGAGGTTCAATGTTGGAAACTTGCAGTCAGATGAAGTGAGAGGAAACTTCCAGGCAAACCTCAAAGCAAAGCTCGAGGATGCAATCCGCCTCACGGACTCGTCCCCTGAAACCCTCTGGGATCAGCTGAAGACTGCCATACTGCAATCCACTGAAGAGGTACTAGGCTTCTCCTCCAGGAAAAACAAGGACTGGTTCGATGAAAACAACGAGGAAATCCAGGAGCTGCTGGCAAAGAAGCGAGCTGCCCACCAGGATAAATAGTAAATATGTGATAAAACACCAATGTATATGTTAGGTTTTATTTACCTTTGGGTTTTTTTTTGGGTTGCAGTTAATGGTTGATCACTGTAACACCGTAACAGTGTTTGCTATAATCACTTGTAATATTTGAATTACGATAATTTAACCTGTTCCATTCACTTTTTGCCACTAAGCATGGACTAAATGGAAACACTTTCTGAGCAGTGAGAGCTAAGAAAATATGTATGGAGCAGGATCTATTTACTAAATCTTTGCTGCCCCATAGCTTGAAGAAATAGAAAATGACATACAAAGGATGTAATTGATGTATGTCCATAACATGCACATCACTTAAGAAATGGAGTGCTCCACCCTCCAGCACCAAGTGCAACAAATGTAAAATGAACTGCAAGTGTGAGCAACAAAGCACAGTTTTATCAGCAAGCAAAACAATATTAAATAATACAATACTCAACTGCATGGAAAGGAAAAGTTATCGATCAGTGGAAAAAGTAGAGTTTAAATGTGAACAAAAAAAGACGAAATGTGCCGTTGTTTGGCAGCCAAAAGTTTTGCCAGTTTTAATGAGGGGTTGAAATTGGTTTCTGCTGGATACTACACATTCAGAATTTGAAGACCAGAACATTATTATATCATACTTTCAGCCGAAGCAGAAGTTAATCATTAGCTGTTTCGGTAGCAAAGTTTAACTAGCTCACACAGATTTCAACAGATGTACAAAGATTAATTGCAGAATTCATGAAAAAGCATAGGGGAGTGCTCCACTTCCATTACTTCCAACTAAACTTTAAATGCTCCACGCTGCAGTTCATTTATAGTTTCTATAATGAATTGGAAATACTGTATCTGGTTAGAGGTGGCTGTTGCAAAAAATAATAATCACCATTTTTGTCTTGTGTCAAAAACTCTTAAAATGTATTACTTTCTTTGAACCAGACATTTGTTTAATTTAAAGTGGAATTAATAGAGTTCAGTTATGTTAGGATATATTTTTTCTAATTTATTGAAAGGCATTTTCCATTAAATACATGAAAACTTTTTGACGTCTGTGTTGAATAATAGAAATGTGACAATTGGCACAAAACTAATTTTCAGAAAGCCTTTTGTAATTTTTTTCATCAGAAAATATAGCTTCTAATAGAGCAGAAAGTAGTTGGATAATAATACCTCGTGACAGGGATGTGTAATTGCTTGGATCTAAGCAGGAGGGTGCTTTGGTGGGGGGGGGGGGGGTCAGACCTGGAAACCTTCTGTATTACTTTTAAATGACGCTATTAAGTGCATTAGACCTTGAATTTTCAAAAATGAAAATAATGCTAAAATGCCTGATGTAACATAGTGCTTTGAAGAAAGAGATACAAATAAGAGATGTGCAAATCTAACAGAAAGGAGACAGATGGACAGAAATAAAGAAAAGATGCGATATAATTTGAAAATAAAAATAACAAACCAAATAATTATCATTTAATACTGTATGAGTAAGAAAGAATAATTACTCTACAAGATTGTCACACAACTGATCATTCATTATAAATCCTGTTTTGATAGAAAATTTGGCAATAGTGTGTAAAAATTGTTGTTGTGGTGAGGAAGATCGTCTTAGCCGACAGCATATTATTCATCATGCTGGAGAACTGATTGCAACAATGAAGGGCAGAACTTCATCCCAATAGGGGCGAAGTGATATAGATTGGAAGGATGAGTGTAGAATGTACACGGTAAATGTTGGCTTATAAGAGATTGCTAATGGGGTATAACCATAGATGCCTGAAGTGGCAACAGGAAGATTGGATGATAGAAGATAAATGACAGTGGTTCTCAACCTAGGATGTCATCGGTGTTATGTGGTTAGTAAGGGATTACTTAAGATGATATGTGAGTGGAAAGAAAAAGGTTGTGAACCACTGGTATATGAGATATTTGTCCTCATGCACTGGCAGACAATATTAGAGCAGGGTCATAATGCCACAATATTGTGCAAGTTACACTTGGAACTTGATGTGCTTTACTGGTTGCGTTTATAAAGAGGTTTGTGATTGTCCTGGAGAAGGTGCAGAGGAGATTCACCAAGATATAAGGAGCTGCCAGATAAGTCTGGGTTTGTTTCCCTATGTGAAAGTCAACTGGCATTGTATTAAAACAAACTGCAGAACACATCAGAACTAATTAAGCCTTGATAACACTAGCAGGAGAGAGGGGTATAAAGAAAGTGTTCAGTAATTCATTTTCTAAACTGATACCCACTCAAAGCATACAAAGTATCCATCCCATTTTGATAAACTTTTGGGCAGGGGTCTGCGTGAGACCCTACAAGTTTCACAAGAGTTTCACAAAGCTGGCAAATCTTGTTTTTACAACTTATGTTCCCCCAAGATGTATGCAGACAAGCTGGCAAAAAACAGGATGACCTTACTTTAAAAAAAAATCTATTTGGTCTTTTGTTAGTTACTATCTCACAGGGAAGGTCATGTTAGAAGGCAGTCACATCCCCACATATAGAACATAATATAGAACAGTATAGCACAGGACCTTCAGCCCTCAATGTTGTGGTGATCCATATATCCCTAGTATTAAACCCACCCTACCCTTCATCCATGTGCTTGTCTAAGCATCTCTTAAATGCCCCTAATGTTTCTGCCTCCATCACCATTCCAAAAAATAAACTTACTCCTGATATCTCCCCTAATCTTACCTCCCCTAACTTTGTGCATTTGTCCTCTGGTGTTTGCCATTCCCACTCTGGGAAATAGGTGCTGGCTGTCCACTCAATCATGATCTTGTAGATCTCTATTAAGTGTTAAGAGCCCAGAGGACCCATAAACCCAGCAGCAATAGATATTCACCAAGACAAATGGTTACTTAAACAAAAGTTGGTTTTAATGATCTTTAAACATGAAAATAGAATCAAACTTTAACTTATCTCTATGGACTTACTTAACCTTCTAATTCTAAGTGCACATGTATGTAATGTAAGTTCAGAAAAATTCTTTGGTTCACAGTACAATCTCACTTCTCATTCCTCCAAGTTCACTGGTTGCAGGCAATTCTTATACTGTGCACAGAATTTAACATTTATAAAGTTCACCAGGCTTTGGTGTTGAAAGGTAAATGGTTACCACTCAGGAAGGTTCTTGTCTGTTTTCAGAGAGAGATTTGTTGTTTCAGGACATCCACAACTGATTTACTTCCATCAGCCACTTCAGTGTCTTGCTGATGAAACTTGCCCCTTCAGGGTTCTCCAGATGATAACCTCTTTCTTTCATGTCACCACAGAGTTTCTTTTTGTTTCTCTTATTCCAAGTGAAACATTAGACAGACAATCCTCTCTTCTTGTATGAACCACAAGGCCTTTGACCAGGCTGTCTTCCAAAATGTTTTTTTCCATAAGCTTGCCAGCTTGTCCTGTTCCAGTCCTAGCTACTTCTGCTGGCTGTAACTCTGTACAAGTGATCTCTCTCTCTCTCTTAGAGAGAACGACTGTTTGACTCTCTCTGCTTGCAAAACCACATGACCCTCTTAGAACAACAAGTTCTCTTCCAGACAAAAGCAGCTCCCACATGCTCTTTCATCTGTTGCCTTTTGTAAATAACAATCAATTAGAGAAATCTCTTGAGCACTCTTCAAAGCTCTGAGGCCCTGATATGTCTAGCATTAGCAGAGCTCCAGTATTTCAAATAAGATCTGGTTTAAAGTGTTTGTATGTGACCTAACAAACCTTTCCCAATTTATCTCCCAAAAACATATCTATATACTCTGTCACATAAATCTCCTCTCATCTTTCTACACTCCAAAGGAAAAAGTCCCTGTTCTGACAACCTTACCTCATAAAACTTGTTTTCCAATCCATGCAACATCCTGGTAAATCTCTTTGTTACAAAACAACTATATTCTCAACTAACTCATTAACCCTTTGTTAAGCATATTCATAAAACTTATTCTTTCACACCTGAATCAGAGGAGACTGGCGACGTATGGAGGTGTATAAAATGTTGGAGAAATAAGCTACATAGTAAGCATCTTTTTCCCACAGAGGGGATGTCTAAAATAAGAGGGAATAGCTACCTATGCCGCATAGGAGATATAAAGGGAACATGAGGGAGAAACACACTTACCCAAAGTGATGGGGGAGGAAGGTACTTTCTCATCATTTAAGTTGCTTCTAATATCATGAAAGGTATGGAAACAATGAACCAATTCAGAGTAAATGGGATTCATACAAATAATGTGGACAGGGATGGCTGGAGAACCTGTTCCTGTATGACTGCATAAATATGAACAACATGTCCAAAAAGATATCAAGGACACATAGAACATTACAGCGCAGTAGAGGCCCCTCAGTGCTGACCTATAACAACCAAAAAAAAGTACTAAACCCTTCATAACACTTTTTTTCATCCATGTGCCTGTCTAAGAGTCTCTTTAATGCCCCGAATGTTTCAGCATCCACCACCATCCCTGGCAAAGATTCAAGGCCCCCACAACTCTCTGCATAAAAAAATTACCCATGGTCTCCACTAAACTTTCCATTCTTCACTTTGTAGAGATGTCCTTTGGTGTTTACTATTCCTGCCCTTGGAAAAGGGGCTGACTGTCTACCTTATCTATGACTCTCAGAATCTTGTAGACTCTATTAAGGCACCTCTCACCCTTCTTTGCTCCAAAGACAAAAGTCCCCACTTTGCTCACCTGCCTCATTAGACTTATTTCCCAATCCAGGCAACATCCTGGTAAATCTCTTATGTACCCTCTCCATAGCTTCCACATCCTTCTTATTTATGAGGTGACCAGAAAGGAACGCAAGTGTGGTCTCACCAGATATTTACAGATTTGCAACATGATCTCTCAACTCTTAACTCAATCTCCATATTAATGAAGCCCAATATCCCATAGACCTCTTAACTATCTTTTCAACCTGCACAGCAATCTTGAGAGATGTATAGATTTGGACCCTCTGTTCCTCCACACTGTAAAGTATCCAACCATTAACCCTGTACTCAGCCTTTTGGTTTGTCCTTCCAAAATGCATCACCTAATATTTCTCCGAATTGAACTCCATCTGCCATTTTTCTGCCCAACTCTGCATCCTGCCTATATCCTTTTGTAACCTATGACAAACCTCAGCACAATCCCTCCTACCTTCATATCATCACAAACTTACTGACCCATCCTTCCGCTTCTTCATCTGTTATTTATAAAAAATCATGAAGTGCAGGGGACCCAGACAGATTCGTGCAGAACTCTACTAATCACTGATATCCAAGCTGAATACCTTTTGTCCCCTACTACTCTCTGCATGCGTTAGCTTTCAGTAAATACATTGATATTAAATAAACATACCTGTCCAACAGCCATCAGACTCTTAAACCTCCCCTTGGTTCATTAATCAAAGACTGCTCAGAATTTTGTAGCAGCTATAATTTACCCATTATGCACATAATCAAAAGAATACACTCACTCATTCATCAGTACAAAATGGAGTCATCCATCTTTTATTCCTCTCAGCCACACTATGAAAACCTTCAATCCACCAAACATCACCCAGCCAAAAGCCCCTTACCTTCTCATTGGCTCTCCACCACACAGATTATCTCAAAGCTCTCAATCTCCTTTGCCTGCATCCCAGATCTATCATCGTGAATCTAGCCTTCTATGTGCGCTACTACTCTAGCATTGCCCCAGATATCTCATCAGTGGCACTCCTGACTGCAGCAGCTCCCCTCCCTCCCCCCACCCCCCCCAGCCTCCGAGCCATACAAGGAGGTGACTGATTGGATCTGTCCCACTATGTAACAGGTTGGAGGGCTGACAGTCTAGCCCAGCCTCATATGGTAATGCAAGGTGGGCAAGGTATGCTCAGACTTGCAGGAGTGTGACTGTTCCTTCAACATTGCCAGTGACGCAGAACAAAGACCATCAATATATGCCAGCTTCAATCTGTCAATGGAGACCACGTCATCTTTACCATTTCTCCAAATCACAGAAGTCTTCAGGTGGTGTGGTATGGCTCAAAGGTCCAAAATAAATAGGTTGAAATGGCCTGTAAACAGCAACATATCGAAGGAACACATGTACATCATACAGTACACTGCAGGTGATTCATGCTGCTTGGGTGTTGGCCTGAATTTTGTGTGCCTGGAGACTTTAGAGCATTGACACAGCAAGCAGGTTCTTGTCCATAATCCGACATCCCGCTTAACATGAAGCCAGGTAAAACATTCAGTAATCAGTTTGATCAACACTCTTCTACTAGGATGAGACAGGTTATGAAGAGCCTCAAAAATTTCTCACCGCATTGCTGCCGGCACAAAAGGCCTAGGTCTCCCTGTGGACAAGTCCTTGGACTGTGGACAGTGTTTCACCTGATTCAGCTAGGCCATTATATCCTCACACCTGCCTCTGCAATTGGATCCTTGCCTTCCTCCATCAAAGACCACAGTCAGTACAAATTGGAAAAAAAATCCTTGAAAGTGGCACCACAGGTAGATAGGGTTGTAAAGAGAGCTTTTTGGCATATTGGCCTTCATAAATCAAAGTATTGAGAATTGGAATTAACATTCAATAAGAATTTAGACTGGTAAGTGGATGGAAGGTGTATGGAGGGCTATGGACTGAGTGCAGTTCAGTGGGACTAGTTCAGTGCAGACTAGAAGGGCTGAAGAGCCTCCATCCTAATTGTTGTGAGTTTGGCCATTCTGGAGAAAACTGCCTGAAAGACAGAGTGGGGGGGGGGGCGGTTAGGCTCTATTACTCAGTGCCACAATCATATGGTTCCCTTACTTGAGATATATACTTGTCTTAGTGGCTGTCTCCAAATGTGGGAATGTGTGCAAGTCTACCCAAGTACAGGAGTTTGTGTACTTCTGTTTCTCTCAGTCTAGCAGTATGTGTATGCCTTGTTCTTTGCACTGTTCCCTATTACTCGAAGGTACACTTGATGGATGAGGATTCGGCTGCTACTCCATATAACCTTTTACAGCACGGAAACAGGCCATGTCGACCCTTCAAGTCTGTACCGGTTCACTTGAACAACTCCACTAGCTCCTCCGCAAACTCCTGAGGAAGTAGAGGCTTTCTTCATGATGCCATGTGAACTGAAACCCTCCTCCTGATTCTGTCCACATTGCACATCCCTCTCAGAAAGAAATTCCATCCACCACACTGTCCAAAGTGTGCTCAATCAAATGTGGGCAAAGAGCAGCTGGGGAAAAAGTGGAAGCATTCCATTCTCACTCCAGCATCTTTCTATCTTTGCATAAGCCGACAATTTGCAGCAGTTCACTGAGATCCTTTTAAAGGCTGAAGTTCTGATGTATTTGCTGCACAGAAAAAGTGCTGGCAGCAGAATAAAATTCAATAACATTGTATCATCACACATACTGTTTACCCTATTAGGAAGTGTAGCCTCGTGAAAATATCTGCCCTGTTGCACCAGGCTTGCTTCTGAAAACTATAATCCAAGTGAACAAGTCAGCATGATGTTAATGCTCCAACTAACAGCAAATTAATTTTTAAAACATCGATCTTTATAAATGGTTTATGATTATTGAGCAATTCACTTGAAATCTACCCAATATTGAGTTGGAGGATTTTACTTTTAATAATTATATTGAATTTCATATTTTTAGGTTTGCTTCTGATTGTTACAGTATTTTTCCTTTAGCAAAAATTTCAGCTGTGGAAAAAAGTTAAAAATATTATTAGTAAATTGCAGCCAGCTGTAAATGTGGGGTGATGCACGAAGCTTTTTGCTTTGTCTGTTCCCAGTTAATTCTGATTTCAGCCAAGCCAACATACCAAAACAGGCAGTCTTGCAAGGGGGTGGGAAAATCACAAAGAGAAGCAATAAAATTCGTGATCAGAGGGTTTCATATTCTTTACCTGTGCCTTGCAATTCTTCTGGGATGCAGATGAATAATTTATCACAGATAACTATTTGTGGCATTTTACTTACTACCTTAGTGCCAATGGTGGAGGATTTGACAAAAGTACTGCCATTAAGTGTCAAGCTCTCTTTAGAGTAGTGGTTTTCAAACAACCCCCCTAAACTCACATTCCATGTTCAGTAATCCCTATGCATTAAGTGCTCTGTGATTAGTAAGGGATTGCTGAAGGTGGTATGTGAGTGGGAAGAGAAGGTTGAAAATCACTGCTCTAGACCCAGTTGTTATTGAAATATTTTGCTTGAGAAAAATTGTCATTGGCCCATTTCCTTTGGAGTTATGAAACCGTGCACATAATGAGTCAATTAGGTACGATTAAAACAGTGGTTTTCAAACTTTTTCTTTCCACTCATATACCACCTTAAGCAATCCCTTACTAATAATCACAGAGCACCTATGGAATAGGGATTGCGCTTAAAGTGGAATGTAAGTTTAGGGGGCAGTTTGAAAACCACTGCTTTAGAGCAACTAGAAATCACAGAAGGTGGAATCTGCATCAATCAACCAATTGCTGGAGAAACTCAGCATCTGTGGAGGGGGAGGGGGCAGGGAGTTACCAGTATAAAGAGGAGAGGGCAAGAGGTGAGACAAGGGTCAGCAGATGATAGGTGGACAGAGGAGGGTTGAAAGATGGAACTGGAAGGGGGACAGAAACAACTGTGGATGTGGACAAGGAGGAAATAAAACCCAGATGAAGGGTGAAGGTGGTGATAGGTGCTGGGTTAGGCTATACTGTCAAGGTGTAATACATGTTGTTCTGCTAGTTTGTCGTGAAGGAGACCAAAAGGATGAGAAGGCAGGTGTGGGAATGAGAAGTGGGGTTGAAATGACAAGCTTGGGATGGCCATTGTGATGAAAGCACAGGTACTCTGCAAACTGGTTGCCTAGTGTGAGCTTGGTCTCGCCGACATGGAGGAGGCTAGATCATGAGCAGCAAATGCATTAGACAGGGTTTGAGGAGGTGCACATGAATGTTTGTCTCCCCGGAAGGCTGTTTGGATCCCTATAGGTGGCAAAGAAGGAGTTGCAAGTTCCTCCTGCAGTTGTTGGGAAAAGTATCAAGAGACAGGGAGGGATGAGTGGACCAGGGAGTAAAATAGAGGCTGGTGGGTTTTGTGGGTAAATGTTTAGGATTCCACTCAAGTTGAGCAGGGATGTGGAAGTATCAAATTTCTAGCAGAGTTTTCATGATTATGCTCTGAATTTGTCTTCCACATATATGTGATGTAGGATGTTCTCCAATGGTTTCATTTAAAAACAGAAAATAACAGCTCTTCAAACCTGCTATTCAACAGGATCATGGATGATCATCTGTTTCTGCATTCTCCCAGTATACCATGATCCTTTTAGCATTAAGAGATGTATCTACCACCTGTTGGAATAAATTAAATGACTTTGCCTTGATTGCTTCCTGAGGAAACAGAATCAAGATTCATTGCATAAACATGTCATAAAATTTGTTGCTTCATTGGTGTATTCCAGTGATGCATCACCCTCTTTGAGAAGAAATTTTTCTTAATGTCAGTCTTAATTGGCAAATCTTGCATCCCAAGTGTATTTCATGACTTTAGACTTTCCAGCCATCAGAAATATCCCATATCGAGTTCAGTCCTGTTACAATTTTATAGGGTTTCTAGAAGATCTCCTCTCATTCTTCATTATTCAAGTTAATATGGACTTAACCAGCCCAACTTGCATATTTGCCTTTCTATCATGGAATCAGTCCAGTAAATCTTTATTTCATTTCCTCCATGGCCAGAACATCTATCATTGCATACGATGATCAAAAATGCATATGAAGCTTCAAGCAGTGTCTTGCTGAAGTCCTGTTTATCCAGATTAAACTGTAATTGTCATGCATCTGGCCACTCTCAATCATGTTTCAACCTAAATCACTTGAAACCCGCTTTGTTTCCTTCTCACAGCTCACATTATCTGATAAACTGGCTGGGCAAAATAATAGCTGAGCAAGACTAAGTCATGTGTTAGTGATGACAGATATTTTAAAAATTACAGTATTTCAATGTAAAATGTTCTTTACATATATTAATATTTTATCAAACAGCCTTTAAAATGCATAATAATTTGAATAATTTTAATAGCATTAATTTATTTTAAAAAATTCTCACTAACTTGCACCATTTTAAAGACCATACAGGGTCAGATGAGAGTTTTTGTCCACAAAATCAAAGGAAGCCCAATGGAAGCTATCAATGAAGAGGGAGTAAGGGCACCTGGCTGCCAACTTCAAAATTCAGGCGAGTTGCATCTTTTGTGGATGAACTGTAAAACTGAAAATAGAAATGAATGGGATTTTTTTGAAACTTTAGACATACAGCACAGTCACAAGCCATTTTGACCCACAAGCCTGTGCCAATTACACTCAATTCATTTGCAACCCCAGTACCTATTGAATGTTAGGAGGAAACTGGAGTCCCTGGAGGAAACCCACATAGACAGAGGGAGAACATACAAACTCATTACAGACAGCACGGGATTCAAACCCCGGTCCCAATTGCTGGCGCTGTAATAGCGTTGTTCTAAATGATATGCCAACTGTGTTTCCCCCAGGGAATAGCAAGGTTATTTTCAGATTGACAAACTGAAACTAGTTGGCTTCCATAAATATCAGAGCTGGACAGTTCACCTTTACAATTCATATTGATGATTATTGTTGTAGTTGCTTACATCCACATTTGCTAATTATGCCAAGTGCAATTTATGCAGTTTTGGTCTTCAATAATTGACATGCTTGCCTTGGCAGATTTGTTAATTATTCTCTAGGATTGACTAGGATGTTCCTTTACTCATTTTTTTTTAAATGAAGAGTGACCTCATTGAAATATACAAGAGGTGGGTGTTGAAATGTTCTTTTAACTGTAGTGTCCAGAAGTGGGACAGACTGTTAGTATTCTACTCATATCTGTCAATCTTACACTCAATGTCACCAAAACCAAGGAGCTGATTGTTAAGTCAGGAAGGCAAAACCAGAGATGAAAGATCCAGTGATCATTGGGGTATCAGCGGTGGAAAAGGGTGAGCAAATTTAATTCCTGAAAGTCACCATCTCGGAGGATCCTTCCTTGACCCAACTCACTAATGGCATCATGAAGAATGCATGTCAGTGGAGATTTGGTATGACATCAGAAACCCTGGCAAATTTCTACAGATGTATGGTGGAGGGTGCTGACTGGTCGCATCATGGTGTGGTGCAAAAGGTACTGAACGCAGCCCAGGACATCACAGGCAAAACCCTCCTTAATATCGAGAACATCTACAGGGAATACTGCTGACAGAAAGCAGGAGCAATCATCAAGGATCCACACCACTGAGCACATGCTCTGTTCTCACTGCTGCCATCATTAAAGAGGTATAGGTGCGACAAGACTTGCATCACTAGGTTCTGGAACAGCTGATAACTCTCTATCATCAGACTCCTCAACAACAAACTCAATTAGGGACTCATTTAAGGACTCTTACTTTTGCACTTTATTGATTTTTTTCTATCTGTATTGCACAGTTTGTTTAGGTTTCTACCTCACCTGCTGGAAAAAGAATCTCAGGGCTGTATGTAATCTGACAATAAATCTGAATATTCTAATTTCTCGGCATATTATTGGGTTTCACTCCTCTTATGCCAGAGCCTTGAAATGGAAGATGTAGATGAGATGTAATTGAGATTCTATAATCCTGGCTTCGATATATCAAAGTGGTCAGAAGGCCTGAAGATTGGCAAGTTATGAACAGTAAAGTTTAAACCTACTCACTTCAATAGACTTTGATGCTGAAGATCACATGCACAAACCCCTTTACCAGTGATACAAAGACAAAATGGATGATTCCTTGTTCATACTGGGGGGGAAAATGAAATAGAATTACCAAAATGCCACCTTATTTATGTAGGACCTACAGCTTCAGAAAATGAAAACACTGAAGCCAAATTTAAAGGGACATTTTGGGTCTGTGTGCCAATTTATGTAAAGAATTTCCAGGATCATTCTAAACGTCCATCTTGTTCTTTTTGATCCCAGAGATTTACTAGGATGTTGCCTGGATTGGAGAACATATCTTATGAGGCAAAGTTGACAGAGCAAGGGCTTTTCTCTTTGGAGCAAAGGTTGAAACTTAATACAACAGACATAGATCAGCAGTTTTTCCCCAGGGAGGGAGTAGCAAACACCAGAAGACATCGGTACAAAGTGAGAGGTGGCAAGTTTAGGGGAGATGTCAGGAATAGGTTTTTTTACAAAGTGTAGTGGGAACTTGGAATGCATTGCCAAGGCTGGTGGTGGAGGCTGTGACAATAGGGGCATTTAAAAGACCCTTAGACAGGCATATGAATGCAGGACAAATAGAGGGTTATGGGTATGAGTTAAGGAAGGTTTAGTTTGTTGAGCATTTATTTAGGTCAGCGCAACATCGAGGGCTGAATGGCCTGTACTGTAATGTTCAATATTCTTTACAGAAAGAGCTCTCTGATCCACAGCCTTAAGGAAGATGGCTCAGTCACATCCTCGCAAATGGGCAGAGGATCAGAAGATCTTTTTATATTGAACTGTATGACTCTAAGGCTACAGACAGAACAGCCTTCCAAAACTTCCTGTCCTCTATTACAGAAATCTTAAGTGATATTAAAGACCAGCCAATTACCCTGGGGGAGCTGACACTCCACTGCTCCACTGTTCCTTTAATTGTAGTGAAACCCCCGGAAACGATAGCTTACCAGCTAAGTTGTACACGGCCCTGTGGGATTTGGTGGGCTCAGACTCACTACAAGTATACAACTTGCAGAAGGGAATCATCACCCTCATCTTCAAACAGAAGGGGGAGGAGGAATTGAAGAGCCATATCATTGTTAAATGTTAATTACAAAATCCTGTCCAAAGTATTCGCCAATCGAGTCATGTCTGCCCTGGGTCAGGTGATCCACTCAGGATTGAGTCAGACATTCAGAACTGCTGGAAGACCATCAACTTGGTGAAAGATACACTTTGGTCTGTCCGAAACCTTTGGTCTTCAGTATATGGAGACATTGGTGAGGGTATGCTGATGGCTGGCATATTCCAGGCTGCAGGAGTGCATGCTGAGGACGCAGCCAATGCGAGGGCACCGTGGGGGAGGTACCACAGTCTAGAGCAGCCATTCTCAATCTTTTTTTTGGCCATGACCCCACAAAATTCTGCTCAAAGTTTAAGGGCCCCCTTCTCTGTGAAGTAATCAGGTTTTGGTTTCTTTCGTATTTCTCTCCTGCTGACAGCATTTAAAAAAATGATGTTACGCATAAAAAAAAGTTAATAGAAAACAAGGCTTTTACTTAAATGTGCTTGGCCCACGGGAGGGGGGGGTGGGCGTTGGACCCCATTGAGAATGACTGGTCAAGAGTCCTACTTTCCTGTTACCAGGCATTAAGGGGCTGAGACTGAGGGATGGCCTCTCAAATGACAGGGGGGTATGTGAGTGGAAAGAAAAGTTTGAAAACCACTGTTTTAATTGAACCTAGTTGACTTGTTATGAGCACAGTTTCTGAACTCCAAAGGAAATGAGCTAAAGACCATTTTTCTCAAGCAAAATATTTCAGTAACAATTGGGTCGACAGTAGTGGTTCTTAACCTTCTCTTCCCACTCACATACCACCTTAAGTAATCCCTTACTAATATCAGAGGACTGATGGCAGAGGGATTACTTAAGGTAATATGTGAGTGGAAAGAAAAAGTTTGAAAACTACTCCTCTAATCCTTTCCTATTCATATAACATATAAATTTGAATGTAACAATTGTCCTCACTTCTACCACTTCCTTCATCTGCTTATTGCATAGAGCCACCACCCTTTAAAGAAGGTGTCCCTCAGGTCCCTTTTAAATCTCTCCCCTCAAATCTGTGCTGCCCAGTTTTATATTCACCTATTCTAGAACAAAGGGTATGACTATCTTTTTTTTGTAATTCTTTATTTATTGCACTATGAACCATATCAACCAATATATTTACAGATGCATCTCTTTAAATATTCAGTGACATTTTCTTTTTTCCCCATCCCTCCCTTCCTCTTCGCACCCTCTCCAAAAAACAGTAAATATTGAACATATAAAATAAATCAATATCTTTATACAAAAGGAATACAAACAAAAAAGACGTATCATCTATTTATTCATATTAAATCTGATCCTGTTTATCTTCTTATCATTTTAGGTGGTGGTCCGAGGCCTGCTCTTTCTGTTATGCTCCATATATAGTTTCCACGTTTTTTCAAACATTGTAACTTTGTCTTTTAAATTATATGTGATTTTTTTTCCCAATGGGATACACTTGGTTATATATTCCGTTAATGTTTATAGTCATATAGTCCAACGTGGCCATCTTATATCTTTCTTTTCAATTCTTTTCTGCCTCTTCACCACCTCCATCCTTTTCCATTACTGTTTTTTAAGTTTTCCTTTTTAATCTCAATATATGACAACACACTTAAGACATGAAATACCCCAACAATCCCCACAAGCAATAACCCTTTAACCCCAACTTAACCTCCCCTTCTTGGATTGCCCTTTGTCGGCAACAACTCCCCTTTCCATTCAGTTTGCAAACTTACTTGCAAGCGTCCACTGATTTCGCAGTGACCATTATTCTCCCCCCCCCCAGAAAACACTATTTTCCTATACTTATAACAAAGCTCTCTCTTTTTTTTTAAACTTCTCTTCCCCTTCTCTTATCCATCTTTAAATCTTTATAGATACATTATCTTTACTTTATATTTTTACATATTTTCTTGTCACTCCTCCTCCTCTCTTTTTCTGTCCTGCAAATGTTCAGCAAATTCTTGGGCTTTCTTTGGGTCCGAGAACAGTCTATTCCGTTCCCCAGGAATAAATACTTTGAGTACTGCTGGATGTCTTAACATAAAGTTATACCCTTTCTTCCATAAGATTGTTTTTGCCGTGTTGAATTCCTTTCCCCTTCTTTGAAAGTTCGAAGCTTATGTCTGGGTAAAAAAATATTTTTTGTCCCTTATATTCCAACGGCTTATTGTCTTCTCTAACCTTCTTTCTAGCCTGCTCCAGTATGCTTTCTCTTGTCGTATATCTTAGAAGTTTTACCAATATGGATCTCGGTTTTTGATGTGGTGGCGGTTTCGGTACTAGCGCTCTATGCGCCCTTTCAATTTCTATTTCTTCGTGTGAATTTGTCATTCCCAACACCTTCAGGATCCATCCTTTTATAAATTCCATCATATCTGACCTTGCTTTGCCTTCTTTCAGGCCCACTATTTTTATGTTGTTTCACCTACTGTAGTTTTCCAATAAGTCAATTTTTTGTGACAATAAATCTTGTGTCTCTTTAATTTTTTTTCCACTCTCTTCCAACTTCCCTTTAAAATTATTTAACTCCATTTCTACAGCAGCTTCTCGTTCCTCCACATTTTCTACTCTTTTCCCTATTTCAGTCATGACCAACTCTAAGCTTTGCATTCTGTCTTCAGCTCTTTTCATTTTTCTTTCAATTGAACTAAATTCTAATGATGGCCATTCTTTTAATGACCTCATTTGTTCTTTACACTTCAACAATATTACAGTGGTATATCATCATTTCAGAAAAATAACACAAAATTCATGGTTACTTTGCTGGCAGCTGTCATAATGCATCCATTCTGTATAATATCCATCCATTAATGGGAAGGATGACTGCTTAAGGAGAAAGGATGTTCCACAAATGCAGCTGTGGACATTCTTCCACATCCCACAAGTCTGCTTTGCTTCTCTTTCTCTTATAATTGGGGGCTCCAAGTAATGCTCATGGCAACTCCTTGTTTGCCTTTTTGGCAGGCAAAGGTTGAAGTAATAATACTTAAATACAATACATTTTTTTGTATAACACATGACAATAAATGAACCTTTGAACCTGTTGAAATAAAGAGTAAGGGAACCCATCAGCAACAAACTGAAAATAGCACTGAAACCTACTAGTGTAATTTAAGGCAATTTTGTTCAGCTAGAAAACTGGAAATTTAAAATTGCCACCTGTTGTGAGATTTGAATCATTAGTCAAGCAAGATCTGGATTTCTAATTTAACAATTGCTTTCATATCCCTTTCAAGAGGCATATTGCAACTGTGAAATCATCAATCACATTAAAAAAAAGTACATAGGCAGCAAACTTGGAAGGATTTTTAAGCTTTTTTTTTTTACAAACATTTCATGTGCCAGAAAGTTTGAAAAAAATGTATTATTGAGATGTAAAGTGAAATAGTAAAAATAACAATATTTTAGTTTTAAAATCCATTAAATGGCTTAGAATCTTCATTTGTCAAATTTCCCCCTTTTCAGGGCCAAAGTTAAACATAAATGTGAAATGTCACATTTTAAAAGTTAATTTACGATGAGACTAAAAGATCAAATACCTATTTTTTGTCAACGTTGCATTATCTCATTTACTGTGGAGAAAAATTATAAAAGAGCGCAGGTCGAAGAGAAACAACAAAAAAAATCTGCAGGGCTTGGATGTTTGGGCGACCTTCTTTTAAATTGCTGTAAACTTCACAGGTGGGTAATGTTGCATTGATCTGAACATGCTGCAATGGCCAAATCCAGCTCATAGTCGCAACTTCATTTGTCATCCCTGCAACAAAAGCCTCAGCACGGTTCTCTCCAGGCTGATGCCGCTCGCCAGGTCGATTTCAAGCTTCTGGGACTGGGTGGCAGAGGGACAGGCCAGAGCCCCATCTAAAGCACGTGTTGAGCCAGGGAGGTTGCAAATGTGCACGTTTTCTCAGGGCGAAATGAGGGATCTCTGGTAGGTATTTAAAAGGCAATCCGGAGTGACTAACACCAGTTCCTCGTTCAGGCAGAAGGCAAATCCAACCATCCTGTGAGCAGATCTAAAAGCTACTTCTGCCCCCTCTCTTAAGTGAACATTAAACGCGGTTCTTTGGACGTTGGGCAACTAGATTGAGTTCACGTTCAGAAAGTGGAAAATAAAATGGGAATGGCTGGCAGTTGCAAACTGGACGTCAATAGAAATAAACACCAAAGGCTGCAGAAACTAAGCAGATCAAATAGAATACTTATACAAAGGTAAAGGTGCATAACCAGCATTTCGGGCTTGTGCCCCTGGTCAAGGAAAAGCAAGAAGTCAAACCACTGTTGGAGAAACTAAGCAGGTCAAATAGAATACTTATACAAAGGTAAAGGTACATAACCAGCATTTCGGGCTTGTGCCCCTGGTCAAGGAAAAGCAAGATGTCAAAGCACTGCTGGAGAAACTAAGCAGGTCAAATAGAATTCTTATACAAAGGTAAAGGTGCATAACCAGCATTTCGGGCTTGTGCCCCTGGTCAAGGAAAAGCAAGATGTCAAAGCACTGCTGGAGAAACTAAGCAAGTCAAATAGAATTCTTATACAAAGGTAAAGGTGCATAACCAGCATTTCGGGCTTGTGCCCCTGGTCAAGGAAAAGCAAGATGTCAAAGCACTGCTGGAGAAACTAAGCAGGTCAAATAGAATACTTATACAAAGGTAAAGGTACATAACCAGCATTTCGGGCTTGTGCCCCTGGTCAAGGAAAAGCAAGATGTCAAAGCACTGCTGGAGAAACTAAGCAGGTCAAATAGAATTCTTATACAAAGGTAAAGGTGCATAACCAGCATTTCGGGCTTGAGCCCCTGGTCAAGGAAAAGCAAGATGTCAAAGCACTGCTGGAGAATCTAAGCAGGTCAAATAGAATTCTTATACAAAGGTAAAGGTGCATAACCAGCATTTCGGGCTTGTGCCCCTGGTCAAGGAAAAGCAAGATGTCAAAGCACTGCTGGAGAAACTAAGCAGGTCAAATAGAATACTTATACAAAGGTAAAGGTGCATAACCAGCATTTCGGGCTTGTGCCCCTGGTCAAGGAAAAGCAAGATGTCAAAGCGCTGCTGGAGAATCTAAGCAGGTCAAATAGAATTCTTATACAAAGGTAAAGGTGCATAACCAGCATTTCGGGCTTGTGCCCCTGGTCAAGGAAAAGCAAGATGTCAAAGCACTGCTGGAGAAACTAAGCAGGTCAAATAGAATTCTTATACAAAGGTAAAGGTGCATAACCAGCATTTCGGGCTTGTGCCCCTGGTCAAGGAAAAGCAAGATGTCAAAGCACTGCTGGAGAAACTAAGCAGGTCAAATAGAATACTTATACAAAGGTAAAGGTGCATAACCAGCATTTCGGGCTTGTGCCCCTGGTCAAGGAAAAGCAAGATGTCAAAGCACTGCTGGAGAAACTAAGCAGGTCAAATAGAATACTTATACAAAGGTAAAGGTGCATAACCAGCATTTCGGGCTTGTGCCCCTGGTCAAGGAAAAGCAAGATGTCAAAGCACTGCTGGAGAAACTAAGCAGGTCAAATAGAATACTTATACAAAGGTAAAGGTGCATAACCAGCATTTCGGGCTTGTGCCCCTGGTCAAGGAAAAGCAAGATGTCAAAGCACTGCTGGAGAAACTAAGCAAGTCAAATAGAATTCTTATACAAAGGTAAAGGTGCATAACCAGCATTTCGGGCTTGTGCCCCTGGTCAAGGAAAAGCAAGATGTCAAAGCACTGCTGGAGAAACTAAGCAGGTCAAATAGAATACTTATACAAAGGTAAAGGTGCATAACCAGCATTTCGGGCTTGTGCCCCTGGTCAAGGAAAAGCAAGATGTCAAAGCACTGCTGGAGAAACTAAGCTGGTCAAATAGAATTCTTATACAAAGGTAAAGGTGCATAACCAGCATTTCGGGCTTGTGCCCCTGGTCAAGGAAAAGCAAGATGTCAAAGCACTGCTGGAGAAACTAAGCAAGTCAAATAGAATTCTTATACAAAGGTAAAGGTGCATAACCAGCATTTCGGGCTTGTGCCCCTGGTCAAGGAAAAGCAAGATGTCAAAGCACTGCTGGAGAAACTAAGCAGGTCAAATAGAATACTTATACAAAGGTAAAGGTACATAACCAGCATTTCGGGCTTGTGCCCCTGGTCAAGGAAAAGCAAGATGTCAAAGCACTGCTGGAGAAACTAAGCAGGTCAAATAGAATTCTTATACAAAGGTAAAGGTGCATAACCAGCATTTCGGGCTTGAGCCCCTGGTCAAGGAAAAGCAAGATGTCAAAGCACTGCTGGAGAATCTAAGCAAGTCAAATAGAATTCTTATACAAAGGTAAAGGTGCATAACCAGCATTTCGGGCTTGTGCCCCTGGTCAAGGAAAAGCAAGATGTCAAAGCACTGCTGGAGAAACTAAGCAGGTCAAATAGAATACTTATACAAAGGTAAAGGTGCATAACCAGCATTTCGGGCTTGTGCCCCTGGTCAAGGAAAAGCAAGATGTCAAAGCGCTGCTGGAGAATCTAAGCAGGTCAAATAGAATTCTTATACAAAGGTAAAGGTGCATAACCAGCATTTCGGGCTTGTGCCCCTGGTCAAGGAAAAGCAAGATGTCAAAGCACTGCTGGAGAAACTAAGCAGGTCAACTAGAATTCTTATACAAAGGTAAAGGTGCATAACCAGCATTTCGGGCTTGTGCCCCTGGTCAAGGAAAAGCAAGATGTCAAAGCACTGCTGGAGAAACTAAGCAGGTCAAATAGAATACTTATACAAAGGTAAAGGTGCATAACCAGCATTTCGGGCTTGTGCCCCTGGTCAAGGAAAAGCAAGATGTCAAAGCACTGCTGGAGAAACTAAGCAGGTCAAATAGAATACTTATACAAAGGTAAAGGTGCATAACCAGCATTTCGGGCTTGTGCCCCTGGTCAAGGAAAAGCAAGATGTCAAAGCACTGCTGGAGAAACTAAGCAGGTCAAATAGAATACTTATACAAAGGTAAAGGTGCATAACCAGCATTTCGGGCTTGTGCCCCTGGTCAAGGAAAAGCAAGATGTCAAAGCACTGCTGGAGAAACTAAGCAGGTCAAATAGAATTCTTATACAAAGGTAAAGGTGCATAACCAGCATTTCGGGCTTGTGCCCCTGGTCAAGGAAAAGCAAGATGTCAAAGCACTGCTGGAGAAACTAAGCAGGTCAAATAGAATACTTATACAAAGGTAAAGGTGCATAACCAGCATTTACGGCTTGTGCCCCTGGTCAAGGAAAAGCAAGATGTCAAAGCACTGCTGGAGAAACTAAGCAGGTCAAATAGAATACTTATACAAAGGTAAAGGTGCATAACCAGCATTCAGGTAAAGGTGCATAACCAGCATTTCGGGCTTGTGCTCCTGGTCAAGGAAAAGCAAGATGTCAAAGCACTGCTGGAGAATCTAAGCAGGTCAAATAGAATTCTTATACAAAGGTAAAGGTGCATAACCAGCATTTCGGGCTTGTGCCCCTGGTCAAGGTAAAGCAAGATGTCAAAGCGCTGCTGGAGAATCTAAGCAGGTCAAATAGAATTCTTATACAAAGGTAAAGGTGCATAACCAGCATTTCGGGCTTGTGCCCCTGGTCAAGGAAAAGCAAGATGTCAAAGCGCTGCTGGAGAATCTAAGCAGGTCAAATAGAATTCTTATACAAAGGTAAAGGTGCATAACCAGCATTTCGGGCTTGTGCCCCTGGTCAAGGAAAAGCAAGATGTCAAAGCACTGCTGGAGAAACTAAGCAGGTCAAATAGAATTCTTATACAAAGGTAAAGGTGCATAACCAGCATTTCGGGCTTGTGCCCCTGGTCAAGGAAAAGCAAGATGTCAAAGCACTGCTGGAGAAACTAAGCAGGTCAAATAGAATACTTATACAAAGGTAAAGGTGCATAACCAGCATTTCGGGCTTGTGCCCCTGGTCAAGGAAAAGCAAGATGTCAAAGCACTGCTGGAGAAACTAAGCAGGTCAAATAGAATTCTTATACAAAGGTAAAGGTGCATAACCAGCATTTCGGGCTTGTGCCCCTGGTCAAGGAAAAGCAAGATGTCAAAGCACTGCTGGAGAAACTAAGCAAGTCAAATAGAATTCTTATACAAAGGTAAAGGTGCATAACCAGCATTTCGGGCTTGTGCCCCTGGTCAAGGAAAAGCAAGATGTCAAAGCACTGCTGGAGAAACTAAGCAGGTCAAATAGAATACTTATACAAAGGTAAAGGTACATAACCAGCATTTCGGGCTTGTGCCCCTGGTCAAGGAAAAGCAAGATGTCAAAGCACTGCTGGAGAAACTAAGCAGGTCAAATAGAATTCTTATACAAAGGTAAAGGTGCATAACCAGCATTTCGGGCTTGAGCCCCTGGTCAAGGAAAAGCAAGATGTCAAAGCACTGCTGGAGAATCTAAGCAAGTCAAATAGAATTCTTATACAAAGGTAAAGGTGCATAACCAGCATTTCGGGCTTGTGCCCCTGGTCAAGGAAAAGCAAGATGTCAAAGCACTGCTGGAGAAACTAAGCAGGTCAAATAGAATACTTATACAAAGGTAAAGGTGCATAACCAGCATTTCGGGCTTGTGCCCCTGGTCAAGGAAAAGCAAGATGTCAAAGCGCTGCTGGAGAATCTAAGCAGGTCAAATAGAATTCTTATACAAAGGTAAAGGTGCATAACCAGCATTTCGGGCTTGTGCCCCTGGTCAAGGAAAAGCAAGATGTCAAAGCACTGCTGGAGAAACTAAGCAGGTCAAATAGAATTCTTATACAAAGGTAAAGGTGCATAACCAGCATTTCGGGCTTGTGCCCCTGGTCAAGGAAAAGCAAGATGTCAAAGCACTGCTGGAGAAACTAAGCAGGTCAAATAGAATACTTATACAAAGGTAAAGGTGCATAACCAGCATTTCGGGCTTGTGCCCCTGGTCAAGGAAAAGCAAGATGTCAAAGCACTGCTGGAGAAACTAAGCAGGTCAAATAGAATACTTATACAAAGGTAAAGGTGCATAACCAGCATTTCGGGCTTGTGCCCCTGGTCAAGGAAAAGCAAGATGTCAAAGCACTGCTGGAGAAACTAAGCAGGTCAAATAGAATACTTATACAAAGGTAAAGGTGCATAACCAGCATTTCGGGCTTGTGCCCCTGGTCAAGGAAAAGCAAGATGTCAAAGCACTGCTGGAGAAACTAAGCAGGTCAAATAGAATTCTTATACAAAGGTAAAGGTGCATAACCAGCATTTCGGGCTTGTGCCCCTGGTCAAGGAAAAGCAAGATGTCAAAGCACTGCTGGAGAAACTAAGCAGGTCAAATAGAATACTTATACAAAGGTAAAGGTGCATAACCAGCATTTCGGGCTTGTGCCCCTGGTCAAGGAAAAGCAAGATGTCAAAGCACTGCTGGAGAAACTAAGCAGGTCAAATAGAATACTTATACAAAGGTAAAGGTGCATAACCAGCATTCAGGTAAAGGTGCATAACCAGCATTTCGGGCTTGTGCCCCTGGTCAAGGAAAAGCAAGATGTCAAAGCACTGCTGGAGAATCTAAGCAGGTCAAATAGAATTCTTATACAAAGGTAAAGGTGCATAACCAGCATTTCGGGCTTGTGCCCCTGGTCAAGGTAAAGCAAGATGTCAAAGCGCTGCTGGAGAATCTAAGCAGGTCAAATAGAATTCTTATACAAAGGTAAAGGTGCATAACCAGCATTTCGGGCTTGTGCCCCTGGTCAAGGAAAAGCAAGATGTCAAAGCGCTGCTGGAGAATCTAAGCAGGTCAAATAGAATTCTTATACAAAGGTAAAGGTGCATAACCAGCATTTCGGGCTTGTGCCCCTGGTCAAGGAAAAGCAAGATGTCAAAGCACTGCTGGAGAAACTAAGCAGGTCAAATAGAATTCTTATACAAAGGTAAAGGTGCATAACCAGCATTTCGGGCTTGTGCCCCTGGTCAAGGAAAAGCAAGAAGTCAAACCACTGTTGGAGAAACTAAGCAGGTCAAATAGAATACTTATACAAAGGTAAAGGTACATAACCAGCATTTCGGGCTTGTGCCCCTGGTCAAGGAAAAGCAAGATGTCAAAGCACTGCTGGAGAATCTAAGCAGGTCAAATAGAATTCTTATACAAAGGTAAAGGTGCATAACCAGCATTTCGGGCTTGTGCCCCTGGTCAAGGAAAAGCAAGATGTCAAAGCACTGCTGGAGAAACTAAGCAAGTCAAATAGAATTCTTATACAAAGGTAAAGGTGCATAACCAGCATTTCGGGCTTGTGCCCCTGGTCAAGGAAAAGCAAGATGTCAAAGCACTGCTGGAGAAACTAAGCAGGTCAAATAGAATACTTATACAAAGGTAAAGGTACATAACCAGCATTTCGGGCTTGTGCCCCTGGTCAAGGAAAAGCAAGATGTCAAAGCACTGCTGGAGAAACTAAGCAGGTCAAATAGAATTCTTATACAAAGGTAAAGGTGCATAACCAGCATTTCGGGCTTGAGCCCCTGGTCAAGGAAAAGCAAGATGTCAAAGCACTGCTGGAGAATCTAAGCAGGTCAAATAGAATTCTTATACAAAGGTAAAGGTGCATAACCAGCATTTCGGGCTTGTGCCCCTGGTCAAGGAAAAGCAAGATGTCAAAGCACTGCTGGAGAAACTAAGCAGGTCAAATAGAATACTTATACAAAGGTAAAGGTGCATAACCAGCATTTCGGGCTTGTGCCCCTGGTCAAGGAAAAGCAAGATGTCAAAGCGCTGCTGGAGAATCTAAGCAGGTCAAATAGAATTCTTATACAAAGGTAAAGGTGCATAACCAGCATTTCGGGCTTGTGCCCCTGGTCAAGGAAAAGCAAGATGTCAAAGCGCTGCTGGAGAATCTAAGCAGGTCAAATAGAATTCTTATACAAAGGTAAAGGTGCATAACCAGCATTTCGGGCTTGTGCCCCTGGTCAAGGAAAAGCAAGATGTCAAAGCACTGCTGGAGAAACTAAGCAGGTCAAATAGAATTCTTATACAAAGGTAAAGGTGCATAACCAGCATTTCGGGCTTGTGCCCCTGGTCAAGGAAAAGCAAGATGTCAAAGCACTGCTGGAGAAACTAAGCAGGTCAAATAGAATTCTTATACAAAGGTAAAGGTGCATAACCAGCATTTCGGGCTTGAGCCCCTGGTCAAGGAAAAGCAAGATGTCAAAGCACTGCTGGAGAATCTAAGCAGGTCAAATAGAATTCTTATACAAAGGTAAAGGTGCATAACCAGCATTTCGGGCTTGTGCCCCTGGTCAAGGAAAAGCAAGATGTCAAAGCACTGCTGGAGAAACTAAGCAGGTCAAATAGAATACTTATACAAAGGTAAAGGTGCATAACCAGCATTTCGGGCTTGTGCCCCTGGTCAAGGAAAAGCAAGATGTCAAAGCACTGCTGGAGAAACTAAGCAGGTCAAATAGAATTCTTATACAAAGGTAAAGGTGCATAACCAGCATTTCGGGCTTGTGCCCCTGGTCAAGGAAAAGCAAGATGTCAAAGCACTGCTGGAGAAACTAAGCAGGTCAAATAGAATACTTATACAAAGGTAAAGGTGCATAACCAGCATTTCGGGCTTGTGCCCCTGGTCAAGGAAAAGCAAGATGTCAAAGCGCTGCTGGAGAATCTAAGCAGGTCAAATAGAATTCTTATACAAAGGTAAAGGTGCATAACCAGCATTTCGGGCTTGTGCCCCTGGTCAAGGAAAAGCAAGATGTCAAAGCACTGCTGGAGAAACTAAGCAGGTCAAATAGAATTCTTATACAAAGGTAAAGGTGCATAACCAGCATTTCGGGCTTGTGCCCCTGGTCAAGGAAAAGCAAGATGTCAAAGCACTGCTGGAGAAACTAAGCAGGTCAAATAGAATACTTATACAAAGGTAAAGGTGCATAACCAGCATTTCGGGCTTGTGCCCCTGGTCAAGGAAAAGCAAGATGTCAAAGCACTGCTGGAGAAACTAAGCAGGTCAAATAGAATACTTATACAAAGGTAAAGGTGCATAACCAGCATTTCGGGCTTGTGCCCCTGGTCAAGGAAAAGCAAGATGTCAAAGCACTGCTGGAGAAACTAAGCAGGTCAAATAGAATTCTTATACAAAGGTAAAGGTGCATAACCAGCATTTCGGGCTTGTGCCCCTGGTCAAGGAAAAGCAAGATGTCAAAGCACTGCTGGAGAAACTAAGCAGGTCAAATAGAATACTTATACAAAGGTAAAGGTGCATAACCAGCATTTCGGGCTTGTGCCCCTGGTCAAGGAAAAGCAAGATGTCAAAGCACTGCTGGAGAAACTAAGCAGGTCAAATAGAATACTTATACAAAGGTAAAGGTGCATAACCAGCATTCAGGTAAAGGTGCATAACCAGCATTTCGGGCTTGTGCCCCTGGTCAAGGAAAAGCAAGATGTCAAAGCACTGCTGGAGAATCTAAGCAGGTCAAATAGAATTCTTATACAAAGGTAAAGGTGCATAACCAGCATTTCGGGCTTGTGCCCCTGGTCAAGGTAAAGCAAGATGTCAAAGCGCTGCTGGAGAATCTAAGCAGGTCAAATAGAATTCTTATACAAAGGTAAAGGTGCATAACCAGCATTTCGGGCTTGTGCCCCTGGTCAAGGAAAAGCAAGATGTCAAAGCGCTGCTGGAGAATCTAAGCAGGTCAAATAGAATTCTTATACAAAGGTAAAGGTGCATAACCAGCATTTCGGGCTTGTGCCCCTGGTCAAGGAAAAGCAAGATGTCAAAGCACTGCTGGAGAAACTAAGCAGGTCAAATAGAATTCTTATACAAAGGTAAAGGTGCATAACCAGCATTTCGGGCTTGTGCCCCTGGTCAAGGAAAAGCAAGAAGTCAAACCACTGTTGGAGAAACTAAGCAGGTCAAATAGAATACTTATACAAAGGTAAAGGTACATAACCAGCATTTCGGGCTTGTGCCCCTGGTCAAGGAAAAGCAAGATGTCAAAGCACTGCTGGAGAATCTAAGCAGGTCAAATAGAATTCTTATACAAAGGTAAAGGTGCATAACCAGCATTTCGGGCTTGTGCCCCTGGTCAAGGAAAAGCAAGATGTCAAAGCACTGCTGGAGAAACTAAGCAAGTCAAATAGAATTCTTATACAAAGGTAAAGGTGCATAACCAGCATATCGGGCTTGTGCCCCTGGTCAAGGAAAAGCAAGATGTCAAAGCACTGCTGGAGAAACTAAGCAGGTCAAATAGAATACTTATACAAAGGTAAAGGTGCATAACCAGCATTTCGGGCTTGTGCCCCTGGTCAAGGAAAAGCAAGATGTCAAAGCGCTGCTGGAGAATCTAAGCAGGTCAAATAGAATTCTTATACAAAGGTAAAGGTGCATAACCAGCATTTCGGGCTTGTGCCCCTGGTCAAGGAAAAGCAAGATGTCAAAGCGCTGCTGGAGAATCTAAGCAGGTCAAATAGAATTCTTATACAAAGGTAAAGGTGCATAACCAGCATTTCGGGCTTGTGCCCCTGGTCAAGGAAAAGCAAGATGTCAAAGCACTGCTGGAGAAACTAAGCAGGTCAAATAGAATTCTTATACAAAGGTAAAGGTGCATAACCAGCATTTCGGGCTTGTGCCCCTGGTCAAGGAAAAGCAAGATGTCAAAGCACTGCTGGAGAAACTAAGCAGGTCAAATAGAATTCTTATACAAAGGTAAAGGTGCATAACCAGCATTTCGGGCTTGAGCCCCTGGTCAAGGAAAAGCAAGATGTCAAAGCACTGCTGGAGAATCTAAGCAGGTCAAATAGAATTCTTATACAAAGGTAAAGGTGCATAACCAGCATTTCGGGCTTGTGCCCCTGGTCAAGGAAAAGCAAGATGTCAAAGCACTGCTGGAGAAACTAAGCAGGTCAAATAGAATTCTTATACAAAGGTAAAGGTGCATAACCAGCATTTCGGGCTTGAGCCCCTGGTCAAGGAAAAGCAAGATGTCAAAGCACTGCTGGAGAATCTAAGCAGGTCAAATAGAATTCTTATACAAAGGTAAAGGTGCATAACCAGCATTTCGGGCTTGTGCCCCTGGTCAAGGAAAAGCAAGATGTCAAAGCGCTGCTGGAGAATCTAAGCAGGTCAAATAGAATTCTTATACAAAGGTAAAGGTGCATAACCAGCATTTCGGGCTTGTGCCCCTGGTCAAGGAAAAGCAAGATGTCAAAGCACTGCTGGAGAAACTAAGCAGGTCAAATAGAATTCTTATACAAAGGTAAAGGTGCATAACCAGCATTTCGGGCTTGTGCCCCTGGTCAAGGAAAAGCAAGATGTCAAAGCACTGCTGGAGAAACTAAGCAGGTCAAATAGAATTCTTATACAAAGGTAAAGGTGCATAACCAGCATTTCGGGCTTGAGCCCCTGGTCAAGGAAAAGCAAGATGTCAAAGCACTGCTGGAGAATCTAAGCAGGTCAAATAGAATTCTTATACAAAGGTAAAGGTGCATAACCAGCATTTCGGGCTTGTGCCCCTGGTCAAGGAAAAGCAAGATGTCAAAGCGCTGCTGGAGAATCTAAGCAGGTCAAATAGAATTCTTATACAAAGGTAAAGGTGCATAACCAGCATTTCGGGCTTGTGCCCCTGGTCAAGGAAAAGCAAGATGTCAAAGCACTGCTGGAGAAACTAAGCAGGTCAAACAGTTATAGGGCCAAGATAAGGGGACTGAACCCCCACGAAGCCCTCGCCTGGCACACACCTTGCTGAAGGGCTCAAGCCCGAAAGGTTGGAGACGCATCTTTATCTTTGGACACTCTTTGACCTGCTCCAACGTGGCGCCTTCACGTCCACCACGGTTTCTCCTGCCCTTTCCTGTTTAACTTTAGTCAATGCGAGTGCAATTTGTCCACGGGTCAACTGCTCTGCGGCCAATTCCATTGCAGGGCCCGGCCACGCTCGGGCTCCGACACCTCCGGCAGGCCCCGCCCTCCACCGCGCGCGGCCCCGCCCTCTTCCGCGCCCCAGTTTCACTTCGGACAAAACGCGACTGAATGATCCGAATAGAAACCGAAAAAGGCGAGAGGAGCGAAAACACAAAGCCCTCAGTGCGTCACCTGGTCCTGACGTGACGCCGCCGCCGCCGCCGCCGCGCCCGCGTCCGCGCACGCGTGCAGCCCCCCTCGGAGGGAACGGTCGCCGCCGCGCCTGCGCAGTCGCGCCGCTCGTCGCCATTGCTGGCTGGGTCTCCGCGTTACGGCCCAGCGACGAGGCTGAGGGCTCTGAGTGAGGGGACGGGGCGGAACGGACAGCGTGGCCTGGGGAGGAGGAGGAGGTTGTAGTAGTACTAGTAATAGTGGTTGGGGGGGGGGGGCGGGGGAAGAGGAAACAGGCCGCCGGGGTTTTCCGCGCTGGGGAATCCGTCCTCCGTTTGATGGATCCGAGGATCGCCTGGTTTCAGCCAGAACAGCTCGGACCTGCCAACATTCTGTGGATGCAAATTTGGGAAACGACGCAAGGGCTGAGGAATCTGATCTTCAATAATAACTGTGTGGCGGCCCCGGCCCCGAGCGTGGGCAGCGACAGCATGCTGAGGGAAAGAGGCGGCCAAGGAGGAGGGGACTTCCTCCCACTCGAGCCCAGCGCTGACCACAGCAACAACTTCGCGGGCGGCCCGGGCGAAGAAGGGGGCTGGAGGAAGAGCTACCCCGACAACAGCAACAGGAGCAGCGTGTCGGGCAACAAGAGGAAGCGGGACAACAAGGCCAGCACATTTGGATTAAACTACAGCCTCCTGTCTGGCGGTGGCCACTACAACGGCATTCCTTGGAAAAGCCGGAACTACCGAGAGGGAGTGGTCGGGTAAGGATGCACCTTCCCTCGCTTGCCATTTCTCGGATGGCCGGGGTGTTGGGGAGGACTTCACGAATCCTGTTTAAGGGGTGTCCTATGTGGAACCCATTTGTCGTTGTCAAGATAGATCTCGATTGAAAGTGAGCCTCTCGCAGCCTTTTTTTGGTACCATGGGGAGGAAATGCAACAGTGTCCCTTCTCATTGCACAAATGCGATGGATCATTCCCTTATGCAACTTTTGAACGATTGGCCATGTCTTCATGCAATGAGCGCTTAATCTTGATTGAATCTCGTATTAATGTGCCTAGGGACAATTATACTTTGATCCATGGTTACTAATCTATGATATCCCAGGACTAGGAGAGCAGGAAGTCAACCTTGAATACAAGGGATGGATATATTCTTTAGGAAAATCACTTTCTTTATTTTCAAAGTCGAAAAAGCACACGACTGGAATAATTCGATTTTCTTTAGACCTGTAAGGTAAAAGGTATATTTTGAGATATTGATTCTACAATAATTATTTAATTATGATCGTGTCCTTTTGTTGGTGGAAGAATGGGGAAATAATTAAATGTAAGCTCTATGAAGAGCTGTTTGCTTAATTACAAAACTGAAAGTGCTGACCTCATCCAAACCTTAATCCATTTTACCTGGTTGCTGGAATGGGCAATTTTGCCAAATGTTGATGCTGCTTCGTACTTTTTTTGATCTTGCACGTGTGTAGTTTAGGCATTTTTGGCCAAATGGCTGTTGAAAAATCCCGTTAGATTTTTGTGGGTTCGACAATTTAATTCCATAGATCTTAAATTGATTTTTTTTTTGGTATGGCACCACATTAGAACTATTAAAACTGTCACATTTTGTCGGTGATTTCAAGATGATTATTTTGTGGGAACGATCACATTTTGAAATGGAGTGGACAAGTAAAATAATTATCTCCTCAAAGATTTGAAAGTAGTGTGCATGATAAACTTCATTCAATCCACGTGGTAGCAGCTATCAATTTGTCAAATTTGGAAAATGTAACATCATTAAACTAAGATGTTTTTGTCTGTGTAGAACTGTCGATGTTTCGAGTGGAAAAAAATTGATGCTTTTTTAAAAAAAAACATTCCATAGGTGCAGTTATTGTTTTCAAGGGTGGCTGCAGAACTTGGAAAATATTTTTGTTTAGTCATTGTGATTAAATATTTTTGCTAATTATTATCTGTTCACGATTTTGTCCATTAGTTTGCATTTAAACTGTTAATTTAGATTTACATAATTGAAATTTGTTTTAAATTAAGTTATGGAGGAATAAATTACTAAAAACAGTGCAAGAGACATTTGGCGAAAATGAGAAGTGACTTTTTTCTTGGTAATAAATGAGCAATTATGATACTCGTGGGTTCATTTTAAAAAGTCCCATCTTTGGTATGGGTGAAAGTATAACATCTATTGACATGGGATATTGAACACTAAAACTATAGTTCAATGAAACTCGTGTCTTGCTCCATATTTTCTTAGAACCACTTTCAGTCCATTGAGCTTATGCTGACTCTTGGAGCCGTCTCATTTCTCTACTTATTCCTCATTGGCCCATCAAATCTGGGTTTGTTGCCTTACTTCTTGACTTCCATAATTAGTGATTAAAACACAATATTCCTTTAAACTCCTAACTGGCAAGTTTTTTTGGATGTGGGAGAAAACAGAAACGCGACTAAAATCCATGCAGTCTGGAGAGAACATAAAATTTCATGCAGGCAACAGTCTTGATCAGGTTCAAACTTGGGTTGCAATAAGACAGCCACAGCACCTGTTGCAACACTGTGCAATCCTATGCTGCTCTTTATCTTCCCCTGATATTGCTTGCCAAATGGAGTCAACTAAATGTAACTAGGGCCTCAAAATTGGGGATGTTGCCCTTGGAGAGGACACTGATGTTGCTTTGCTTGACCTTCCAGTGAATATGAGAATGTTGGATATATTTTCCCAATAACCTGTAATGTCAATTACAGATAGTCAAACTCTCAGATGCAAATGGAAGGCCAGAGAATCACCAAAGCTTGATGGATCATGAATTTTTGAAAAATTGGGCCAGGTCTGTCTGAACTCTTGATCTTCAAATTGCCTTTTCATCAGTTGACTCAAGGCTGTGGCGCATATTGAAGGCAGTAAAGTTTAATTTTTAAATGTCTCCTTTGTTTAGCGGTCATTCTGAAATGTGAGATACGGTCTTGCTACAAAATAGTTGTCAGAGATCAGAGTGTTGCAGGAAATGCAAGTTTGAAGAGGACCTTTTGACTTGCAGATGTTGAGTGTAAGGTCTATCCTATATGTTTTTGTGAAATCCTTCTCTGCTCAACTGTTGAAGTTTGGGTAACCTTGATTCTGGTTTGTTGAATGCTTCCTCTTTTTGAAGAAGTTTACTTCATTTTGAGTTGCAAAATTGTGACAGGATAGATTGAGGAAATTGTTAGATCAGTGATATGGCCTTGTTTGAGACCATTCTTTACCAAAAATGGTTCTTATCTAGACACACAGATTAAAATTTTGCCTTGCATGCTTCCGTGGAACTAGCCTGTTGGAAACAAATTTCTGTGGGTAGAGGAATTTGAGACAGGTGATCTGCTTTCTCTTCTGATCAAGTCAAAAGCTTTAGTAAGGTTAAAAAGAAAGCCATGTATCGAGGTTGGTGCTGTTCCCTTCATTTTCCTTGGTGTCATGGAGATCATTGTGCCTCTATTTGGATGAAATCCATCCTATGATTTGATGTGAAGCTCTTTGGCCTCTTGGAAGAGGGACTGCCTCTGCAGGTACCATAGCTGGATTTGTTCTCTTTTTAAAACACTATTGCTAAGATCTCCTGAAATATCCTCCTCCTCCTTCCATATGTGTGTAATGAGGCTGTAGGTGACTGAATCGCTAGATTTAGGATTTATGCAGGGATACTGTTTGCTCCAGGGCAATGATATTTGATCTCTCAGCTTTTTGTTGAAGAATGGTGACAAGGTTGACCTGAATGGATGGCCTGAAAAGCCAGTCCAGGAGGTCTAATCCCTTGGAATCCAGGATAACATGGCCATTGAATGCAGAAGTGCCTTGAGGGTGGCAATGGAGATTGTTGCTCAGATTGGAGGCCTTTGAGGTGTGCTGCAGGGACAACTGCTGGTAACACCATTTGTCATTTATATTAATGACTTGGAAGACATTGGAGTCAGCATAGTTAGTAAGCTTGTGAATGACACCAAAATTAGTAGTCTAATGTGGATAGCAAACCAAGTTGTCTCAGATTATCTAGATGAATTTGGCAAAGTCTGTCAAGTCAGTGGGTGGCAGGGTTGGATGGTGAAAGGTGGGACCCTGGAGAATGTTGTTGAACAAAGACTGAGAGGTACAGGTATTTAGCTTCATGAAAATGGATATTCAGATATACAAGGTGGTGAAGATTATGATTGACATACTTGCCTTTGGTCAGAGCATTAAGTACAGGAGCAGGGTTGTCTTGTTACAATTGTATCAAATATTGGTCACACTGCACTTTGACTATTGTATACAGTTTTGGAGATGTACCATTAAGCTGGAAAGAATACAGTAAAAACTAATGAGAACATTACTGGAACTGCCAATTATAAGGAGGCTTGAATTATAAGAAAAGCTTGGTACTATTTTCCATGGAGCATAGGAGGCGAAGGAAGGCCACAGGGGTTTAGAAAATCGTGAGCAGCATAGATTAGGTAAATGGTCATGGCCTTTTATCAGGGTAGGGAAAGTCTGAAACTTAAGACCATCAAGATAAATAAGATGAGGGTATAAAGATTTAAAAGGGACCTTCAGGTCTTCACACTGAGTTTGGTAGTGTCATCAAAGTGGTAGAGGTGGGGCAATTATAAAGTTGTGGTGGCTCACCTTCCAGGAAATCGAACTGTCTCGGGCAGCACGATGACATCACCTTTGACCATGTGTGGCGCGGGATTGGCTGGGAGCCCAGGGTTTTAAAAAGTGTGCGGGTTCTCTCTTTGAACTCAACTCAACCATGACTCTTCATTTCACACCACGATACAGCAACCGCATTGGTGACCCCGATGGGCCCAAACAGCTTTTGAACCCAAAATGGACAACTCAACAGTTTCCCTCAAACCGCCTGTGTTCTGGACAAATCAACCAGAAGTGTGGTTTGGACGAGCTGAGGCACAATTTCACGTTTGTCAAATAATGGCAGATGCCACTAAATACTACTATGTGGTAAGTGGCCTCGACCAAGAAACGGCAGGTCGAATAGTCGACTTCCTCCATGATCCACCAGAGCACAGCAGGTATCTGGTTGTTAAAGACCTACTTCTCTGGGTATATGGCTTCTTGTGAGTAAGCTGTGTGGCTCCTGCACATGGACAGCTTGGGTGACTGTGCCACGTCGGAGCTGATGACCGACATGTTAGATCTGGCAAATGGTCATAAGCCTTGCTTGCTCTTTGAGCAAATAATTTTAGAGAAGATGCCACAGGACATCTGCCTCATGTTGGCTGCTGAAGACTTTGCAGACCTCCGTTCGGTAGCGGCCTGTGCAGATGTTCTGTGGCGCACAAAGAAGCACGGTGGGTACCTCACTGAAATTAGTGCTGTGTCACACCCAAAGCCCCAGGCTTGATGCGCACCAGCATCGAGGACCCACACAATTCTGAGTAAAGAAGTCATTGAGACAGATTCTTGGTGTTTTTAATCACCAACGCTTGGGTTCTGGAGCACGCCATTGCCGACCACTGTGTGTGTTTCCGGGAAATGCCAAGGCCAGTCGTCGCTAACTGCTACAGTGGCTGGCCTCCATAACAGCTTGCTTTACGTTTGGGATGAGCTCTCCTGGTTAACACAAGAGCTGAAATTAATATCCTTCCCCTGACTGACTATGATACCTGTACCAGCGGTACGGGTCCAGATCTCACGGCAGTTAACAAAAGTACAATCTGCATGTATGGTACACGAACCATACTCTTGCAGTTCAGTAGAAACAAATTCTCCTGGAGGTTCACACTGGCTGCTATCTCTCAGCCATCACTTGGAGCAGACTTTCTCAGAGCTCACTTGCTGCTGGTGAATTTAAAGGGGTGCAGGTTGGTAGATGCAAAAAACCTTTCAATCTTTCCACCTAGGAGAAGCCAAACTACCTGCCTCACATTTGGACTCAGTGGTGTACTCCACTAATGAATTTGGCAATGTTCTTGCAGAGTTCCCAAACATCATTGCACCACAGTTCTCCACGGCCGCACCCAAACGTAGCATCACACATCAGATCCTGATGAATGGACCTCCACTTCACACCTGAGACTGATGACTACTGCCTGACAAGCTGCGCATGGCCAAACAAGAATTCCTCAAGATGGAGGAAATGGGGATCATGCGCAGGTGGTCTGAAAGCTCGTGGGACTCCTTGTTTCACACATAGCCCAAGGCTACAGGAGACTGGAGATGATGTGGAGATTATAGGTGGCTCAATGATGCCACCATCGCAGACCGCTACCTTGTGCCTCGTATACAGAACTTTACCGTAAACCTCCATGGGGCCAAGGGTATTCTTGAAGATTGATTAGGTACGAGGGTATCATCAGATCCTGGTGAACCCACATCCCCAAAACTGCTATCATAATAGCATTTGGTCTCTTTGAGTTTCTACATATGTCGTTTGGCCTTAAGAATGCTGCGCAGACATTCCAACAGCTTATGGACGTGGTGAGAGGAATGGACTTTCTCTCTGTACTTGGATGACGTATTCGTCGCCAGCCACTGCCCCAAAGAGCACCTGCATTTACTCTGTTCCTGGCTACAAGATTTCAGTCTAAAAATAAATCCCGCAAAGTGCAAATTCAGGCTGTCCTCAATAGATTTTTTTGGAATGTCAAATCAACAGCCAGGGTGTCGTTCCATTACCAGCCAAAGTGGAGGCCATCCTCAAATTCACAAAACTGCTCACGGTCAACGGCCTACAGAACTTTGTAGGATTGAGCAATTACTACTGTCACCTTCTACCATCTGCAGCCCAGATCATGAAGCTCCTGTTCTACCTCATGTCCATTAGAAGCCCAAGGACCTGGAATGGACAGAGGAAGTGACAACAGTGTTCAAGAACACAAAAAGCCCCTTGACAAAGGCAACCCTGATGGTCCACCTGCAAATGGACGTGTTGGCTGCATTAACAGTGGACACATCAGATTCAGCAGTAGTGGGCGGAGTATTGGAACAGAGCATCAATGGGCACTGGAAGCCTCTTGCATTCTTTATTTGGCACCTATGACCCTCCGAGACCAAATGTAGCGCTTTCGATAGGGAGCTATATTTGTATATTTGTTAGTGGTTGGATCCGTGGTCAACCTGACAGAAGCGCCACCGCTCTTACATATCCAAGTTCACCACGAGAATTAAGCACATCTCTGGTAAGAATAATGTGGTAGCGGATGCCCTGTCCTGCCCTTGCATTCAGGCATTGCGATCCCCACCTCGGGTGGTTGACTATATGGTGTTTGCTGAGGCGCAAAAACAAGGCGAAGAGATTCTAGCATACCAAACTGCAGTCACTGGTCTGCGCCTTGATGACATTGCCTTTGGACCTAAAGGAATGACTCTCCTTTGCGACGTGTCCACTGATCAGCCTTACCCCATTGTCCCAGCTGCCTGGAGACTACACATTTTCATCACACTTCACAGATTGACACAACCCTCAATTTGCGCAACGGTCTGCCTGGTTTCCGACAAATTCATCTGGCATGGACTCGAAAAGTCGGTTGCCTACTGGACTAAGACGGGCATGGACTGCCAGGTGGCTATGGTGCAGCGACATATGAAGATGCTGCTTCAACCCTTCAAGCTGCTGCAACGATGGTTCGACCATGTTCACGTCGACGTTGTCGGCCCACTTACGGTATAACATGGATTGAAATACCTGTTCACCATTGTGGACAGGTTCAATAGGTGGCCAGAAATGGTCCCATTTTTGGATTCGTCCCCTGAGTCTTGCCCCAGGGCACTTGCATTGGCCTGGGTATATCGTTTTGGTCTTCCCTCCCACTTCATCTCTGACAGAGGTCCACAATTTACCTCTGCTTTATGGGTCACACTATCTCGATCGTTGGGAACCCAGTTCTATTGCATGACAGCCTACCAACAGCAGTCCAACGTCCTGGTCCAAAGATTCCACAGGCACCTAAAGACTGCATTGATGGCCTGCCTCCAGGGACTGGACTAGGCAGATGAGCTACCCTGGATACTACTTGGTATACAAACTGCACCCAAGGAGGATCTCCAATCACCATCGGCAGAATTGGTATAAAGGGCTCCGCTCGTCGTGACTGGAGAATTCATGCCAGCAACCTGAGGACAAGAAGAGCCACACTCTGAAGTCCTAAATAAACTGGGGGAGCGGCTCGGCAAACTGGCCTCAGTTCCTCAGTCTCAGCATAGCATCATGACATCCTTTGTCCTGAGAGACTTAAAAAGCTGTAAATTTGTGTTTGTGCATAGAGTTGTGTAGTTCCTGCAGCGTCCTTATGAAGGTCCATTTAAAGTATTGTGGCAAAATAGCGCAACCTGTGTACTGGACATAGGTGGGAGATCAGAGGCATTCACAATTGATTGCCTTAAACCTGCACAAACCTAGACCTGGACAAGCCTGTAGCAGTACCACCAGCACGCAAACTAGGGAGACCACCCAAGCACAGCAGGAATGCCTCCAAAAGCTTGTTCTGGGGGTGGGGCGGGGATGGGGGGGGTGTGGTGTGGATGGGGGGGTGGGGATGGGGGGGTGGGGATGGGGGGGTGGGGATGGGGGGGTGGGGATGGGGGGGTGGGGATGGGGGGGTGGGGATGGGGGGGTGGGGGGGGCGGGGGTGGGGTGGGGGGGTGGCTATGTGGCAGCTTGCCTGCCAGGAAATCAAACTGTCTTGGCCAGCGTGAGGACGCCACCTTCAGCTATGCATGGCACGGAGGTGGTTGGGAGCCCAGGGTACGCGGTCCAGCAGTAAACTGCTGTTTTCTATTTAAACTCAACTCGACTACGACTCTTCATTTCGCACCGTGATACAGCGACCACAGGTTTAAATAATATTTGTGCAGTTCATGATGAGGAGAGGTTCAGAGTGATGCCTCGCTTGGTGGACATGATAAGGTGGGCTGAAGGGCATGCTTATAAATGTATTTCAGAACAGTCATGTTGAGAAGGTCTTCAAAGTGTTCCTTCCTTTCTACTTTTTAATCAGTTAAATGAGTTTAACACTGCTTTAACCTATAAATTTGTGTGTGTGAGTCATGAATTTCAGCAAAATTATAGTGTCTTTCTTTAAGCCATCTCCAACTCCCATCTTTTCTTTTTGTCCTCTTTTTTGCTGGACCTGTCTTCAACTGCTTGTAAATCATCTTTTGTTCCCCTTGAGGAAAACTGGTACTTTGCATTTCCTATAGGGTAGAGGTTGACTGGTTGGTTATGAGGTACTGTAACAAAATAAGTGGAATGGATTTGGCAGTGGTCAACCCAACCATCATTGACGTTCCTTTAATGGATGGTATAATCTAAAAGATGTCAGTGCTTGTACTGGGAGTTTGTCTTGTCTTTGTGATAAAAGAGGGTGTTTGTTATCATGCCATGCTACAAGCACTTTGTCAGGAGATGACCCCATTGCAGTTGGCCTTCCTTGTGGGTCATGTTCTGTCAGTGGGTGATACCCCATTTCCATTCTAACATTGATCTTCAGTGTCGTTTCAGTTTGTCTTCTGATTAAGACTTGAACCAAGATTTATTTTATATGGGTGGAATAAAAGTCCTTCTTGGACTTTTCAAAGCTTCAAGGACTGGGGTATATGTACTAATAATACTGTGTTGGTTGTACTTTCGATTAAGAGGAAAGATTAACAGGTTAATAAATTTACAATGTGAGCAACAAAAAATGGTGGGCCATCTTGTTGTTTAAGGCTGTTCAGCAATATTGATGTTAAGATGGTTGAGTTTCAAACTCATAGTGGTGTAACATTCAAGTCTGTTAAGATTGTCCATGAGTGTCCTGAACTCCCTCCTGTCAGGTGGAGGATGCCTGGGTGCAGTTACTTTTAGAATGGAGTACCTGTGGCATACCACATATCACATAGGCTTTAAACTAGTGGAAGGGGATCCAAAGCATCAGGACGCCATGTTCTGTTGTATGGCTATGAATGTTTTTGTACTCAGCCTTCCAGTCCATATGATTTTCTATTTGCTGTAGAGGAGTTTGTGAATTGAATATTTTAACCAAAATTCAGTGGTTGGTGGTTAATGATTATTCTTTTCACCCTGAGACTATGATCAGTTGTCATTGGTATCTTGAATGTAGCTATTTACAAAATATTGCTTATCTTGTTGTAAGTCAATTTTTAACTTTTGAATATTTTTGTAACTCATTAATGAAAGATATAGGTGCCTGGCTCTTGGTGCATTCACAGTAACTCAAATGCTTCCTGCATTTTGAATGTTTGAAAAAGAAATATTTAACAACACGTGATGTTTGGCTACAAAATTGTTGGGAGTTGCAGTCTTACAACATAGAAGCATGCCCACAGGTGCAGATTGTGTTAGGCCTGTGACATGCTCTCCTACTTTAGTTCTTCATGTCTGCATTAGGCCAATCCCCTCCAATCCCTTCCCATCCATGTAGTTATCCGTGATTCTTAAAGGAAGCTAATCTTCCTGCCTCTACCACTTTGTCTTGCAGTTTATTCCATATGCCCTCTATCCTCTGAGTGAAGGATTGTCCTCTCGTGCCCCTTCTATAATCCCACCCCATCACCTTATTGTTGTGCCCTTTTGTCTTGGATTCCCCTACTTATAGAAACTGTAATTATTTACCTGATCTATGCCCTTCGTGCTCCCCTTGCCCCAAGCAATCTTGTTCATATCATTTATGTATATTAAAAAAGCAAGGGTCCTTGTACTGATCCCTGAGGCACTTCACTGGTTGCGGTCCTCTCACTGAAAAACTGACCTCTATAACTACTCTGCCTCCAAACACTTAGACAACTTTTATCCAGTTAGTCTCCTGTCCCGTCTGTAGTAACCATTGTTCCCTCGAAGCTGTGCACCTGTGCGTGCAAGCACACGTTTTGCAACCAGCCCACAAAGGAAATTCACGTGTGCACAAAAGGTTAGTTACCTAAAATAATGTAGTAGTTAATAATTATATTGAAAATAATCTCTTAGCTAACTGTTTCTGTTAACTAGTTGGTCGATTTTTCAAATACCACATTTGTACGTCACTAATTTACATCACCTCACCTTTCCTGTTCCAGTTTGTACAGCTGCAGCATGTTTGTTGGATGGTGCTTGTATCGTAAAGTTTATGAAGATCTGTTTCAAATTCTGAAAATAGCTTACTGAGTTCTTATTGAAGATATTGATTTACTCTGTTGAATTCAAAAGAAGTGAATGGCTTAACAAAATAGAAGAAACTGTGACACCAAAAGCTCATAAAGTCATGAATGTTCAGCTGCAAGAAATATTTATTTATGATTCAGAAACTGGAGTTATCTGTTTGTGTTGTGATGGGAAAGTTGCTGAAGAATTTGCTAGTGGAAAGAAGTGGGATGACATTTGGAAACTTGACTTTTTGAAGTGTCTTTGGCAAGTCAATAGTATTTGGACAGTGTGCAAAAACAGGCTTAGAAACTGTTTAGGTGAATGTCATTTGGATATGCCAATGAGAATCAAAAACTATCAATTGAATGGAAGTTCTATTAGTCTTGATAGAGTTTACAAAGAATGGGTAAGTACCAAATACAGGAGAGAGAAAAAAATAACGGAGTGAATTAAATATGTATGTTCTGTGCAGTTTTATGTCAAATATTTTGTAAACATCCATAAACTTGTTATGTGTGAAGATTTTCACATTAAACATGTGGATAGTTTTTCAACTAGTTTTATTAGCCATGAGACTTTGGCTGTGCCAAAATTATCTTGAAACAATTTCAAGTTCACATTTGCACAAGCATTCAGTGCACACGTACTTTTGTCACAGGAAAAAAAATTTGCACAACATAAGATTTTTGTGGACACTGTCCACTAAAAATGAGAGGGAACATTAGCTGTAATCTACCATGTGAGACCTTCTGAAACACTTTACTGAAACCCATGTAAATAACATGCAAAAATCCATGTTGGGCTCTCTTATTTTTTCCCTGGCCATCCAAATGTTGATGGATTCTGTTTTGGAATCCTCTCCAGCAATTTTCACTGATGCCAGACTAACAGGTTTATAATTTTGAATTATTATTGTAGCTATTTAAAGAATGACACCACATATGCCATCCTTCAGAACTTCTACTGTTTTTGGCGATGAGTTAAAAATGTCTGCTGCAAACTTGCAACGTTTTCCTTCCTGCCTTCCCACAATGTTCTGGATGAACCTGGTCTGGACCTGGAGATTCATTTATCTTGATACAATCTAAGACACTTGCTACAAATGCAGACGTGCTCTAGGCTATCTTAAGTTGCCACCTTCACCTCCTACTCCTGTTCTTTTGTTCCTCAGTAAACACATTCACTAAATATTAGTTTAAAATCTTCACCTCCATCTCTTGCTTTACACAGATGGCCATTCTAATCCTTAAGAAACCTTCCCCTGTGACCCTTTTGTTCTTAATATACATTAAATATTTTTGGATTCTTCCTTACACAGTCTACCAAAGCTATCTCAATACCTCTTTTAACCTTCCTTGTTTCTTTCTTCACAATGCTTGTACATTCCTGATATTCCTAAAAAGATTCCCTCAAATCCATCTGCCTCTATATGTCTCCGTTTCTTCTGATCTCTTGTTAACTAGGGTCCTTTTTTATTGCTATTTCTGTCCTTTACTCAACTGAGAACATGTTCACATAGGACTTTTCTGATCACACTCTTAAAGATTCCCATTTGGCAGTTGTGCTCTTATTCTCTCATATTTGCACCATCATCTGCTAAACTGCGTAATCCTTGAACTTGCCTAAATTTATTTTTCCAACTTGAGGATGAGTGTTATCCTTTTCCATGACTCTCTGAAAGCAAATAAAATTGTGGTCACTAGTCCTAAGGTGTTCTACCTATACCTTCGTTACCTGAGCATTACAAGTTCTCCTATTTGTCCCTTCCCCATCATCCTAATACATTTTGATGAGAAAGTTCTCCTGGGTGTAGTAAACAAAATTCACCCCATTCAATTCCTCAATACTAGGAATTCTCAGTCAATGTTGGGGAAGTTGAAATCACCTACAATAACAGCTTTTACACGCCTCAGCAATCTCTCACCATATTTAATCATTGAGCTGCTGGTGACAGGTGGCCTATAGTGTGCACCCATCAAGGTGACTCCTTTTTGGTTCCCGATTTGAACCTACACTGCCTCTCACAATAATTATCTTATTTTGACTAATTTTGCAACCACCCCTCCCTCCGCCAAACTTCAATTTTTTAACAATCGTGGCACCCCAGAACATTGAGCTGCCAGTCCTGGTCCTTCTACAATCAGGTTTCTGTTATGGCTGGAATATCTTATTGATCTGCACCTATTCATGCCCTGAGCTTGTCTGCTTTCTGTGTATGGCTTCTTGAGTTAAAATAAATGCAGAGTTGACTTGTCTAACCTCAACTCTTGTTCTGCACTTCCTTTTCTGTGACAATGCACTTCCTTTGGATTTCTTGCTGTCTTAACCTTTTCAGACCCTCCCCCCTTCTATATAGTCAGACGTCAAAGCCTCCTGGATGAATTCAGCCAATCTTCCCACCAGATTGTCCCCACTCTGGTTCACTTCTACAGGTCTCTCTGCTCCAGAAGAGATCCCATTTATTTATAAATCTGAAACTCTCCCTCCTGCACCACCCATGTGTTCATGAGCTCTATCCTATTTCTACTCTCATAGGCATGTGGCACTGATAAAGATGACCAACTTGGAGGTCTTAACTTTATTCATTTTGCAGGGCCTCATTCCATTCCCCACCTACATCATTATTACCAATGTGTGCTATAACTTTTAGCTGCCTACCTTTCCTTTAAAGAATGCTGCAAACTTGATCTGTGACTTCTCTGATGCCCAAGAGGTAGCATACAATCACTTTTTTAAGGCAGAAAGATGGTGAGAGTTAAGAATTTTTTTCTGCCACAAATTTCTTCATATTCGATAACTGATAATGATTCAGTCATAACAACCTTGTACTTTGCACTCACTATGCTCTGAATGTTTTTAGCTCCTGACTCCGAGAATACTATTTTGGGAGGTATGGCACCTGATGTTCATAACAGGAATTGAATTTAGCAATGGATTCTGGAGTCAAATGCATTGCAAATTTTAAACTTCAGTGGACATTCCTAATTTATAATGGGCTGAAAGGTCATTGGTTCAGATGAGAACTACTGGCTGTGGCTTTTCTTTTATGTCAGGGTTCCAGAATCTGCCTCTGCATTGCAATGTGGACATGGAATGCATTGGAGGTCAGATGCCAATGTACTCATCCCTGGTCTTGCTACTGAGTTCCATACTGGATATTGACTGACCTGAACTGTCCTCCACTTTTGCGTAGCCTGGGTCATTTGCAATTGGGTCACTAATCTCATGGATAAAGATGTAGTATTTTTTCAATAATATGTTTTGTTAATTTGAACCAAACAAATGCTTGAATAAACTAGATTTTTAAAAGATGTTTTGTATTTTATATTTCAATTTTAATGTTTCTGATTATCAGAGACATTTTGAATCACTTAATAAGACCCTTGATGGAACAACTGTTATTAAAGGGCTAAGACTATAGGCATTCAAATAGCAACTGATGGACAGGGGAAAAGAAAGGTAGACCTTATAGAAAGATGTAATAGCAATAGGGAAAAAAAAAATGATTGTCCCAGAGGGAGACTAATTTTTCCAATAGTGACTACGACATCCATAGTATCAGGGGCTGAAACTGGGCAGGATTTGTCCAAAAAATGCACACATGCTGGAGAAACTCAGCAGATCTTGCAGTGTCCATAGGAGGTAAAGATATATAACTGACATTTTTGGCCAGATCCCTTCTTTAAAGACAAAGTAAAGAACAAGACACAGGCAAAGGTAGTACTAATGTGGTCTGGCATACTGAACTCCATCTGGCCGAAACCAGACATCAACTCTCAGACAGCTCCTCTTACTTGCTTCTCTAAGGTATCCATTTGCCTTGATGATGTTTTGTTCCCGCCACTCCCCCCATCACCCCCACCCTGGTCCTGTCCCTCCCCATCTACGTCTGTGATACTTTACGTGCCCTCCATCACTTCAACAAATTTCATACCTTGAAGAAAGATTCAGGCCCAAAATGTTGAAGGGCTAAGAGGGGCAATGAATTGTCTTTGGTGAGCTCATATGCAGTGGGTAGTGGGGGAAGGGGATTATTTGGCTGGAGGCTTGTGACCAGCAGCATTCCACAGGGAGTGATGTTTGTATCCGTCTTGTTTATGATTAATATGCTTTGGAAAAGTACGTGGGTGAGTTTGCAAGTGTACAGATGATACAAAGATGGCACTATCAAAGAATACAAAAGGATATTGATATGGGCAGAGAAATGGCAGCTGAATTTAATGTTGGACTAAGGCAGCATGGGATAGGTGTAGTAGTGACCAGAAATTTCCTGCATCGAGACACTATGGCCACTTTTGCCATGCTCTTAAGCCTATCTGCGCTCATTCAGTTAGGTTCATATCCTTCTCCTTTTCATGTATTTGTCTAAATACCTTTTAAACTTTTGGTAGTGTTTGCCTCCTCTACCACCTCTGGCATTTTATTTCAATGATTTTCTTTAAATTTCTCCTCTCTTACCTTAGACTTGTGCCCTCTGGTTCTAGACTCCTTTGCACTCAGAATCTCATTAGGAGCCAAGAGGTCACAACTCCTAAGAAAGGTCCATGGAACTAGCTCTGGTGTGTACTTGATGTGTCAGCTGGATCAAACAGAATATGGCTTAAAGTAATTTTTTTGTAATCGACACTTTAAAAAAAAAACCTGTTACCATTTGGCTTGGCTTCGCAGACGAAGATTTATGGAGGGGTAATGTCCACGTCAGCTGCAGGCTCGTTTGTGGCTGACAAGTCCGATGCGGGACAGGCAGACACGGTTGCAGCGGTTGCAGGGGAAAATTGGTTGGTTGGGGTTGGGTGTTGGATTTTTCCTCCTTTGTCTTTTGTCAGTGAGATGGGCTCTGCGGTCTTCTTCAAAGGAGGTTGCTGCCCGTCGAACTGTGAGGCGCCAAGATGCACGGTTGGAGGTGATATCAGCCCACTGGCGGTGGTCAATGTGGCAGGCACCAAGAGATTTCTTTAGGCAGTCCTTGTACCTCTTCTTTGGTGCACCTCTGTCTCGGTGGCCAGTGGAGAGCTCGGTAACACGATCTTGGGAAGGCGATGGTCCTCCATTCTGGAGACGTTACCTACCCAGCGCAGTTGGATCTTCAGCAGCGTGGATTCGATGCTGTCGGCCTCTGCCATCTCGAGTACTTCGATGTTGGAGATGAAGTCGCTCCAATGAATGTTGAGGATGGAGCGGAGACAACGCTGGTGGAAGCGTTCTAGGAGCCGTAGGTGATGCCGGTAGAGGACCCATGATTCGGAGCCGAACAGGAGTGTGGGTATGACAATGGCTGTACAAAAACAAAGGCAAGAAATCAGACTGCTCAAACTACAGGGGAATCACGCTGCTCTCCATTGCAGGCAAAATCTTCGCTAGGATTCTCCTAAATAGAATAATACCTAGTGTCGCCGAAAATGTTCTCCCAGAATCACAGTGTGGCTTTCGCGCAAACAGAGGAACTACTGACATGGTCTTTGCCCTCAGACAACTCCAAGAAAAGTGAAGAGAACAAAACAAAGGACTCTACATCACCTTTGTTGACCTCACCAAAGCCTTCGACACCGTGAGTAGGAAAGGGCTTTGGCAAATACTAGAGCGCCTCGGATGCCCCCCAAAGTTCCTCAAGGTGGTTATCCAACTGCACGAAAACCAACAAGGTCGGGTCAGATAGAGCAATGAGCTCTCTGAACCCTTCTCCATTAACAATGGCGTGAAGCAAGGCTGCGTTCTCGCACCAACCCTCTTTTCAATCTTCTTCAGCATGATGCTGAAACAAGCCATGAAAGACCTCAACAATGAAGACGCTGTTTACATCCGGTACTGCACGGATGGCAGTTTCTTCAATCTGAGGCGCCTGCAAGCTCACACCAAGACACAAGAGCAACTTGTCCGTGAACTACTCTTTGCAGACGATGCTGCTTTAGTTGCCCATTCAGAGCCAGCTCTTCAGCGCTTGACGTCCTGTTTTGCGGAAACTGCCAAAATGTTTGGCCTGGAAGTCGGCCTGAAGAAAACTGAGGTCCTCCATCAGCCAGCTCTCCACCATGACTACCAGCCCCCCCACATCTCCATCGGGCACACAAAACTCAAAACGGTCAACCAGTTTACCGATCTCGGCTGCACCATTTCATCGGATGCAATGATCGACAACGAGATAGACAGCAGACCCGCCAAGGCAAATAGCTCCTTTGGAAGACTACACAAAAGAGTCTGGAAAAACAACCAACTCACAAAGATTAGCATATACAAAGATTCTATACTTCATCTTGAATTAGCAGCCAGAGGACGACAGTATTATCTCTGAATTGAAAGCTTATCATACACGGCAAAATGAAATATCAGTTGAAGAGGGTTGCCTGTTGTGGGGAACAAGAACAATCATCTCCAATAAATGACAAGAGGCCATGGTAAAAGTATTCCACACCAATCCGAATGAAGGCGCTGGCGTGCATGCATGTCTCGTGGCCATCGATGAACAGTGACATTGAACAGATGGTACAGAGATGATGCATCTGTCGGAAATGCAACCAAAGGCTGAAGTTAACCCATGGAAATGGCCACCACAACCACAGCACTGAATTCACATTGATTTTGCTGGTCTATTTATTGGGGAACATTTTCTGATTATTGTGAATGCACACTCTAAGTGGCTATAGTAGTGCCAATGCGGACGACGACGACGGGGTGGGGGGGGGGGGGGAAACAATTAAGGAACTGAGGTCTGTTCACAGGGTATGGATTACCCATAGAACCGGTTTCAAACAATGGACCTCAATTTGTGTCAGATGCTTTCAAACAGTTTCTGCAAAGCAATAAAGTGCGGCACAAATTATCAGTAATGTAAAATATCATGGAACCATAAATTTGGAGACTTTTTGTGATCATACAGAACACCACACTCCATTAGAAAATGCATGTAGACAGAACTGATGTTCGGACTCAACTTGAGAACCCAACACTGCAGTGCATCCAAACATTGAACTTTATATTCAACAGTCAATATTCCTGAGTAAGCCAACAAGAGCTCTGCTGATTGAAGAAAGAGTATTAGTAAGGGATTACCTGGAGAATAAAGAAACATGGATAAGAGGCGTGCCCCTTAAGAAACTAAGTCCATGTTCATATTCGGTACTAGTGGGAGACAAGATAAGGAAATGACACATCGACCAGTTAAGAGTAATTGAGAACTCCATCTCCATTACAATTGTGGGCGACCCTCTGGACGTACTGGTTGGGGCACAACCTGATGACGATGTGTCTGAGAGAGCCCCCAGTATTAGCGGCACAGGAGCAAGATGCCGGTCAAATACTGGACACAGTTAGTAGTGCCAACCAGCAAGGAGAAGTTATCTGGTTCAGAAGAGTTGAAAAATTGTACTCTGGCTTGGTGTTCTTCTTCCCCGAGAAGATCCAAGAGAGAAAGACACCCTCCAGTACATCTAAGTGACTTAAAGACTTTATTCAGTACATCTCAAATGTACTTTAACACTTAGTATGTTTCCAGAAGTGTGGGATCTATAGTTACCATAATTAGTGGAAGTTGTAGTTAAATTCTCAGTAGTGTTAACATTGTTAAATTCTATGTAGTGTTAGCATCGTTAATTTTAACTTTATACTTATTTACTAATGAGTACACAGCATCAAGGGGGTAGGGAACGCACATGCATGTGTGACATCAGGTACGTGGAGTGTTGTGGGAAGGCGCATGTGTGACGTCAGGTATGGAGTGCATTGTGGGGAGAGTTTCAGTTTGGCATCATCTTCAAAAGATTAAAGGCACAAGTAAAGCCAGTGATGGGGATCAGACCTGGGTTTGAATCCCGCACTGTCTGCAAGGAGTTTGTAGATCTCCCCGTGTCTGCGTGGGTTTTTCTGGTGCTCTGGTTTTCTCTTACCCTTCAAAAATGTACCGGGGTGTAGGTTAATAGGGTGTAAGTAGGGCGGCACAGATTCATAGGGCCGAATTGGCCTGTTACAGTGCTGTATGTCTAAATTTTAAAAAAAAGAACGCATAATGTACCACAGTTCAACAAGGCACCTCGGTGACACAGAAGTCAGTGCCATTGCTTTACAGTTCCCCGGCTCCAGGTATGATTCTGAGCTTTTCTGCTTTTTTTTTTGGAGTTGCTGGCAGGCTAATTGGTTACTGTGAATTGGTCCTTAATGTTGGTTCATGTTGAAAGGAATCAAAGGGGGGAGGGGTGCCTTTCGAAGGGAATAAATTGCAGGGGCATTGGAAGATAAGGAGAGAATGTTCATGTTTCCTCCCACTTCCTAAGGCTGTGTGGGTTGGTCAACTGGCCATTGTAAATTGCCCCTTGATTTGGGGGCTAGTTGATGAAAATGTGTGGGAAATAAAGTATTAATATATTAATGTAAATGACTACTGTAGTTGATAGTGCAGACAAGGGGGCTGAAGGCTCTGTTTCAAGTGGTCTATGAATGGGACTAATGGAGTTGTTCCTCTGAGAACTGACATTGGGCCTAATGGGCTGAATGGACTCTTATGTCGTTAAAAGTCAAGAATATACTTCAAAAATCAGTGGAGTTGATGCTTAATTAGCAACATCTTTGTTGACATTTCAACAGGTACATGGATCAGGAAAGTTTAGGGGTGTATGGGCCAATGGCAGGCAAATGGGACTGACTGCCTTGAGTCAGCACCTTTGCCATGGACAGGTTTTCATTTGTAACATTTTTAATTTAAAGATACAGCATGGTAATAGGCCCTTCCAACCCACTTGCTTGTACTCCCCATTTACACTTATGTGACCAATTAACCTATTAACCCATGAGTGTTTGGAACATGGACAGAAACTGGACCACAGAGGACACCCACATAGTCATTAGGAGAATGTACAAACTCCATAGAGCCAGTGGCGGATTCGAACCAAGGTCACTGGCGCTATAATAGCATTGCTACGTCAACAGGCAACATTGTGAATTGATTTTAGATTAGCTTTTTAAAATTGTGAAGAATGATTTGAAGATTTGCTAAATGGCTGCAAGACTGTTTTGTAGGATGAGGTACAATAAGTTTAAAATCACAACTAAAAGATCATGGATGCAGCAAGGAACCATATTTTTGAATTTGAAGACCATGGAACATTCTAACATTCGATTTGAGCAAAGGCCATCTTGATTTCTAAGAATGAGTTACTTGGGTGCTGGAAGTGAAGTTGGTAGCAGATGTAGGGATATAGGAACTCAATCGATATGTGATTAGGACTTGACCTAACTTGAAGGGGTTTGTTTTTCAATTTCACACCACACATATTTCCTGTTTTCTCTTTGAAGTTTCAAGTTTATCATCATCCATTTGTACAAGTACAACCCAACGAACGATATTCTCCGGTCCTCAGTGTAAAAACCTGCAAACGGACAACCAGACAGAACAAACATACAGACACTTGCAGTACAAATAGACATATATAAAAATAAATATTGTTTAATCAATTCTACTCTTGTAGTGTTAGATGAGCAGTTCTTTTGGTCGTTCGGCATTCTCAGTGCCTGTGGGGAAAAAGCTATTTCTCAGCCTGATAGTCCTGATTCTACTGTATCTCTTTCCTGACAGGAGCAGTTAAAAGATGCTGTGCTGGGTGAAAGGGGTCATCAAGAATTTTGTGAGCCCTCTTCAAGCAACGATCCCAGTAGATCACGTCATTGGGGGGGGTCATCCTCTCTGCCGCTTTTATAGTCTTGTGGATTGACCTCTGATACAATGCTCGTTAGCAACCAGACCAAATTGTGATGAGCTGGCCAGGATGCCCTGGATTGAACTCCTGTAGAAGGTTGTCAGGATGGTGGCCAGTAGCTTTGCACGTTTTGTTTTCTCAGGAAATGCAGTCGTTCTTGCACCTTCCTGACCGGTGAGGAGATGTATGTCCAGGGTAGGTCACTTCTTAAGTGCACTCTGTGGAATTTGGTGCTCACGACTCTCTTCACTGCCAAGTTATTAATGCGTAGTTGAGGGTGGTTGATCCTGGTCCCTCTGAAGTCTACAATCATCTCCTTTATCTTGTTGAGACTTGGGTTGGTATTCTCCTCGCACCAAATCACAATATTTTCATCTCTTCTCTGTGCAACTCATTGTTGTTGCTAATGAGGCCAACTACTGTTGTCATCTGCAAATATTGACTCTGTTGGCGCTGGATCTGGCAATGCAGCCGTGGGTCAGTGGGCATGATCAGGAGCAAACTGAGCTCACAGCCTTGAGGTGCCCCAGTGCTCAATGTGTCGGTGCTTTAATGTTCTGCTGCTGACCCAGATTAGACTGTCGTCTTTGTTAGGAAGTCCAAAATCCAGTTACAGAGATGGGTGATGAGCCCCAGCTTGTAACCCTCCTTCACACCACCTGCATTGCTCTTGTACTGCTCAAAGTGTTTCATGGTTATTAACATATTTTATTGATATATTGCTGCATCTTTCATATCTTTTCTAAATATTTTCTAAACATTTCAGGCTTCATGAAGAAATAATTGACTTCTATAACTACATGTCTCCAAAACACGAAGAAGCAAAAATGCGGATGGAGGTGGTTGAAAGGATAGAAAATGTCATCAAAGAACTCTGGCCCAGCGCAGATGTAAGTACTCAAGAGATGTGCTTCTTTCAAGGCTTGATAAATTAAGCCATACATAAAGACACATTAAAATTTGAGGAAATTCTGGTGTATCATTGAAGATTATTTTGTAATTTACTGCTAAATAAGTTTCCAGCTTTGTCCAAAAGTGTTTTGTTTATCTGGGGAAAGTCGTAAATAGTCATGTTTTGTTCACTCTTTTGTTTTCGTTAGTGTTTTGTGCAATTTTTACTTTGCCACAGCACACAGAAATTTCATTTTGATCTGCAGTCACTTGTCCTCTTTGATATTGTTAATGCTTTGTTCTATTTTGTAGCCACTAGTGGGCAGTAAATATTAAGATGTAGTCACCACAGCTTACAGTAGCCCCTTTTCTACTGGCACCTTAACCATATAACCGTTTACAGCACGGAAACAGGCCATGTCGGCCCTTCAAGTCCGTACCGGTTCACTTGAACAACTCCACTAGCTCCTCCGCAAACTCCTGAGGAAGTAGAGGCTTTCTTCATGATGCCATTGGTGTGTTGGTTCCAGGAAAGATCTTCCGAGATAGTGACTCCCAAGAACTCACTGCCTTGTCCCAGGAATTAACTGGGACAGGGTCCATTGGAAAAAGAAAACTTGTCAGTACACCGGCGTCAAATGACGTCATTTTACGCTGGGGATTATCCAGCTGATAAAATCAGTAGAAAAGGAACAACAGAAAGTTGCCTATTTCCAGATGAAGGAAAAACACTGCTAGTGGAAAAGGGGCTAGTGTGAGTCTGCTTTTTAAAATGTGCTTTTAATATTGATGATTTAACTCATTGTATTTTCAGGTGCAGATATTTGGAAGTTTTAGCACAGGTCTATACTTGCCAACAAGGTAAATATTAGCAAAAAAACTGGTGAATTTGTAATGTTGTTCATATTTTTAATTTACATTCATTGATCATTGACTCGCCATTATAAAGTAGAACGATTATTAGTTCAGGTTTTTGCAATTGCTGAGTTTATTTCTCATTTTATTTTGACACTAACTTTGTAGATTTTGGTAATTTTCTTTCAAATGTCAGTGTCCATGCAAAAATTATATTGCAAATAACTTGCTAAAAATACAAAGTACTGATTACAGACTGCGTTTTAGCACATTACACCATTCTTGTGCCCATAGCATCTTGCTATTTGTTATGTCAGTGTGTTTTGGAAATTTATTTTTCATGCACTTCAATTATAAAGTGTGCCCATTTTAATTATATATCCAAAACTTGCCAGAATTTAGTTCTAGTTGTTTTGACAAACTTCAGTGTCCAATCCAAATAGTCACAATGTCAGAATTAAATGAGCTACCAAGCTTTGATTGTAGTGAAAACCATGGTAAAGAAACTCAGCAGGTCAAACAATGTACATTATATTGCAGTATACACACAACCCAGCCAAATCTGATCTTGCTGTTTAGTTTTGGTGAGATATTTAGGAAAACAGGAAATGATCAGCCTATGAACTTTTAAATTTTGGTCTCCCTCTTGCTTCCTTGGAAATTTAGCAGTTGTCTCTTAATTCAGCCGTTAAGATAAAATATATAACTCTGGTTCAAATATATGATGTTTATAACATGTATGATAATGTGACATTAATAATGTTTACTGTCATATACATTATGCAATGAAGATATACACCAACATTTTTGAACTTGCGCAGTAATCCTCATGCAAAAAAAAGAGACATGCGGTACTGTCCATTAGATAAATGGACAGGTCATCTTTGGACTTTTATCTGATTACCGGTAATCTGTATGCTTCAACAACTTGCAAAGTTGAATTTAAGAAAGAATGCTCTTACCAACAACAAAAGAGACAGATTCACAGCTTGGTTACAGAATTGGATTATGACCAATGTTATGAACCGTGCGTAATGACCAGCAATAGACAATGAACCTGGCGATGTTTAATTTTAAAGCATTAATTTTATTTCTTATAAGCTATAGTCTTAACTCTTAAACTATCTTTAACACTAAATCTATCCCTGGCTCTGTGTGTGTGGTGTGTGTGTGTTTTGAAGTGTAGGCCTTTGAAGTTCGATGCCCAGAATTAATATTCACCTGATGGGAAGACTGCTACAAACTCCCGAATTCTTCTGTTGCCTTTGAATGTCCATCCACACAAGTTGTAGTCATGACACTCCTGGTCCTTTTATAGGCAAGACTCGAACTGGGCAGCCTCCACGAAGCTTTCCTGGCACTGGTCTCTCCAACTACCTTCACTGCTAGTTACACTTCAAATGAACCAGTCTCTCCAAGTTCACTCCCCTGTTAGTCACAATCAAAATGAAGTACTTTGCTTCCTAAAAAGACCCTCCTGGCACAGGTCAATCCACCGAAAAAGCCCAGCCATTCACAGAGCGTGCTTTGCTCTGATTTCCACAAAAGTGGCTGGCCACAAGAGCTGCTTCAAAAAGCAGGTTTCTCTTTAGCGGTCAGAATGGTTCTCCCTTGCAAAATCACAACGCCTTTGCAAATGTATTAAATTCTGGAACAGACTGTGACAAGCTCCCCTTAGTTCTTCTAATGTATTGAATTATCACTGGGCTGTGACTTGTCCTTGTGTGAAACTTTAAATGTTAATTATGACCATTCAGTCCTTCCTGTCTATACTATCACTTACAGTGATAATCCCATTTTGCTAAAACAGAGCTCGTCATACACATCTTGAAGGAAAAAAGGGAGACAAATTTCTCAAATGAATGACCAAGCAGTTTAAAGGATAGTGTGCCTGGTGAGATGAACAAGTGAACAAGATCAAAGTTTTGATTGAGTGGTTTCAATGGGTGACAAAAAGCGAGTGGTGAAATCATAGACAAATGATTCAAATACAAGGATAAGAATAATACATTTGAAGTGTTTGGTCATTAAAAAGATAATGTAGTTGAGTCAAGATATGTGATAGACAAATAGAATTTGGTTTAGTAAAGAATATGGAAATGATTAGTGTAGAAGGAGATGACATTTATTGAGGCAAAGAGGATAGAGATTATCCATGGGAGTTATCATTGCTCGGTTGCGTAAAAGACAGGAATTTCAGTGCCATGTATCCTGAGATGAAGATTGAAACACTTGATATTATGTAGATGATGGAAAATAACTCTCATGGTGGAGGAAGCTTAAGTTGGCCTTTTGAACAAAGCATTAAAGTTGTGAACAGTCAGGATGTATGTAAAGGTTTCCTTGAGCAATGTAAAATATACTAAATGTACTAATGTTATTCACAGTGAATCACAGCTATCATGTTTCCAAATTAGTGTAGTAGTAACATTGAATGCGTAGTTGAGGCTACTAATTTATGGTGACCCAATCGAATTCTGTTAAGCCAGATCAACAAAATAAGAAGAAAAATCTATGACAGGTTAATCTTTCCGGTGAATGACCTTTTAGCAGAATAACTCTATTTCTCACTGTACCACATCCTGCCAGAGCTGAATGTTTCTGCTTCAGATTTTCAGAGACTGCATGCTAAAAAGAATATTTAGCAAATTTTCTGCTTATTGAGTTGGATGGTGTTTGTACAGTGGTATGAATCACGACGGCTGTGATTCTTTGTGAATTAACAATAGTGCCCTTAGTATATTTTACCTTGCTCAAGGAAACCTTCACATACATTCTGACTATTCACAAGTTTAATGCTTTGTTGCGTATTATTTGATGAGTATCTGATGATTGGTTTAAATTCCGTAATGTCTTTTTAAGTAAATGTGACAATTTCAAGAAGTATGGAGGAAAAAGTAAACATCAGAAGTGGACAAAATGAAAACTGGGTCTGTGGAATATGCCTGATAAACAACATTTTAAAATATTGCATTTTATAATACAATACATTAAGAAACATGAAAACTAAATATACGATCAAAAACTGCATTCTTTGCAGGAGAACCTTGGAAGGTAGCAGCACAACTGTGGAAAATTGCCCAGGTCCATTCTTGTCCACAAGAAGCAGGACAAAAGCAATCTGGCTAATTGGTGACGACAAAAAAAATTGATCAAGAACAAAATGTTGTATGGTATCTTTGATAGTGCAGAGAAGCAGCACTTATCCACAATCTCCTCTTCAATATTCAGATTGTATTTTATCAGAATCACTGGGATTTATTCAGACTTTTCTGCAATTTTGGAATAAACATTGACCAAACAACTGAATTTCAAAGTTCAGGAGAATGATTCTTTGACAATGAAGCATTAAAATTTCTGGTTTAAGTAAATGAGAAACTAAATCCAGTGGGTTATGGTTGATGGACGTTCATTGTCTCAGCTCATGGAAATTGCTGCACATGTTTTGCATTAGGGTCGTGGGCTCAAATATATTAAGCAGTTTATCATTCGAGACCTGTCATTATAAAGTGAGAAAAAGAGATGTTTCATTGTACATTCACTTCACATGCATGTTTTCAGTTAACGAAGCCTGCGTGAATTATGACCTCAGTATCAATAGAATATAGGCAGATAAGTGATATGTAAACATTCCTATCCTTCATATTTACTAATTTTAATTTTTTGCCAAATCTTAACCATCAACATTCTAAAGGTCTTTGTTGTTCACTTTAATTCTCCAAAGTCTTTCTGCCATCTACGAGGCAAAAATTAAGAGTATATTGGAATACTTGAACTTGCTAGGTGAGAGGATCTCCAGAAATGTTCAAGTTCAAGATTATCTAAGGCAACAGCAGAGACCCTTCAAGAGTATAGAAAATGTAAGAAAGAAACTTAAAAATAAATTAGGAAGGCAAAGTAATGGTGCAAAATATACCTGGTGGTCTGGATTAAGGAAAATTTCAAAGCAATCTGTAAGAATGTTAAGGGGAAGGCATAACCAGGGACAGGCTAGGACAAATTAAAGACCAAAATATCCATCCATGCATGGAGCCAGAAGGAGTAGGTGAAATCTTAAATGAATACTTAATATCAGTCTTAATTAAGGAGAAAGATATTGTAATGAAATTTTAGAGAGGGACGAAGTGAAGTTCGAGAATATGTCATTAAGAGAGAACATATCATTAAATTTACGTGAGCTTGAAGGTGAGAGATTTCCCAAGCCATCCTAGGAGACAAGGAACGTGATTGCTGGGACTAGAGCAAAGATTATTTAAACTTCTCTGGTCACAAACAGGTGCCAGATGATTGGAGGACTTCAAATAGTGCAGTATTATTCAATAGGGACGGCATGGAGAAGCCAAGTAGTTAGTTGCAGGCTAGTTAATCTAATGTCAAAAGTTGGAACATGTTCCAAGGGAGAGGGCTAAACCAAGTTTGGAAAAGTGGGGATTAATCAAAGATGATCTGTGTGGGTATATTTGACTTGCTTTTGTGATAGGGAATTACAATTTGCAGATGGCATAAAAATTCGTGGAGTTGATGAAAAGGAAGATGGTCAATGAGACTTGGAAATTAAGGTACAAGGTCAGCAGAGAGAAATAATTCAATGGCACATCTGGCTTACTGCAGGAGAAATTGTCCTTTGTGGAAAATTAGTGGGTAGAGAGGAATGTAAGATTGTTTGATGGGACAATGGAAGAACATCAGCTTTTTTCAAGTAGTCACTGTATAGCAGGGAGAAGCAGTAAAGTCAGTAAAAGGAATGAATATTATGATACAATTAATAACTGAATGGTTTGCTTTGGGATTTTTATTTATGAATGAAATATAGACCAGTGGTTTTTTTAAACATGGGAAGGAACTTTGTGACCGGTTACAATGTTGGATAGTTTTTCTCAAAAGGAGAAGATGACACTGGAGTGCCAATTTAAAGCATTATTTGAAAGCCAATCTATTTGACATTGTGACACTTGCAGTCAAGTATTGTCTCTGTTAGGGTGAGTTGTCTAGTGAATGGCTTGTACTCAAGAATCTCTGATTGATGCATGCCAAGAATAAGACTGTAGAGTGAGCTGACTTTAGAATACTTCAGAACAAAGCAAGTCTTTTGCACTTCAGACATTGTGAAAGTCAGAAATTGATATTGTGATGAAGATCCATGAATTTTCCCAACCAACTGCTAAATGTATATGTCCAGCTGAAATCAAGCTCTGAATGGCTGTACAAAATGGAAGAACTCTTAATTTCAAATATTAATCAATTTAATGATCACAGTCGGGTCTACTGTATGTGGGTAGAGTGAGTGGCATAGCTCCTCCTTTAACTGGCAGGCAAGATCAAAATTACCTAAGATATTCAAAAGTCCGATATTGAAGAGATTACTGGGGCATTGGCAATAATCTTTGCATCCTCCTTTGCCACAGGAGAGGTGCTGGAGGATTGAAAATTGACAAATGTTTTTTTAAAAAAAAGGTAATGGGGAGAATCCTGGAAATTATAGACCAGTGAGTTTTACATCAGTGATGAGCAAGCTATTGAAGAGGATTCTTAAAGACAGGTTTTATAAGCATTTAGAGAAGTACAGTCATAGGGATAGTCAGCATGGCTTTGTGGGGGAAGGTTGTGCCTCATGAGCCTAATTGAGTTTTTTGAGGAGGTAGCAAAAGAAATTGATGAAGTTAGGGCAGTAGATGTGGTGTATATGGATTTTAGTAAGGCATTTGACAAGGTCCACAATGGGAGACTCATTCAGAAGGTTGTGAGGCATGAGATCCATGGAACCTTGGACATGTGAATTCAGAATTGGCTTGCCTGTAGAAAGCAGAGAGCAGTAGTGGATGGGAAGTATTATGCCTGGTAGTGACTAGTAGACTATTGCAGGGATCTGTCCTTGGACCCTTGCTCTTGTGATTTTTATAAAAGACCAGAAGGAAGAAGTAGAAGGAAGGATTGGTAAGTTTGCAAATGACATGAAGGTTGGAGGAGTTGGGGATAGTACTGAGGGTTGGAGATATTTACAACAGGATATAGACAGGATACAGTGTTGGGTGGGAAAATGGCAGATGGATAATGTGAGATGTTTTTTGGAAGGTCAAACGAAGGCTAAGTACAGGATACTTAAGTGTGAAAGGATAGAGGGACCTTAGGCATCCAAATCCATTGATCTCTCAGGGTTGTCATTCAGGTTGCTAGAGTAATTAAGAATGCCTGTGGTATGCTGGGCTTCATTAGTTAGGTGATTGAGTTCAGGAGCCGTGAGGTAGTTTGTAGCTCTATAAATCTCTGATGAGACCACACATTATTATGTTCAATCCTGGTCACCTCTTTACAGGAGGGATGTGGGAGCCATGGAAAGGGTGCAGAGGAGATTTACCAGGATGTTTCTTGGATTGGAAAATTTGTCTTATGAGGCAAGGTTAGAACTAGGACTTTTCTCTTTGGAGAGAAGGATGAGAGGTGACTTAATGGAGGTCCTTAAAATTATGAGAGGAATAGATAAGGTAGACAGCCAGCACCTTTTTTCCCAGGTTGGGAGTAACAAACACCAGAGGACATCTGTACAAAGTAAATGGAGAAAAGTTTATGGGAGACATTAAGGGTAAGGTTTTTTACACAGAGAATTGTGGTGCCTAGAATGCAGTGCCAGTGGTGGTGGTTGAGGTTCGAAAAATCGGGGCATGTCAGAGACTCTTAGGCACTTGGATGAAAGAAAAATGGAGGGTTATGTAGTCAGGAGGGTTTAGTTTTTTTGTTTGGGTAGATCTATCCATCAGTCAGCACAACATTATGGGCCAAAGGGGCTGTATTATGCTGTGATGTTCTATGTTTAAATGTAAATATCATAATGAAAATTGTAGAGTGTACTTTTCTGATAGATTGAAATACTAAACCAGACTTATAAATAGTTAACCAATGCTTTTCATTCTTTACAATTTAGTGATATTGACTTGGTAGTATTTGGGAAATGGGAGACGTTACCATTGTGGACTTTGGAGGAAGCACTTCGGAAACACAGTGTAGCTGATGAGAGCTCTGTGAAAGTATTGGACAAAGCAACTGTAAGTACCTGAAAAATGTGTTGAACTATTTCGTTTTTTTTTTTAAAAAGGCTGGGATGCACTAAGTCACATAACTTGTGATTCAAGAACCAGTCCAGTTGCGTAGTAAAAGGGACGTTGGTATTTACAGAGCATAGGATTGATGTGCCAAGTTTTGACGTATGCCATGCACCTTATTAACATCACTGGAACATTCCCTTTTTTCCTCCAGGTCTCCACCTTCTTTCCTATCTCCATTCACAGAGCCATACCCCCTCACCCTGCTTCCTGGTGTGCCCTCCCTCCCTGCTGCCCGCAGGACTGTGTTCCTCCCCACCCCTTCCCCAGCCTTTCTGCTCGGGCTCTTGCCTACATTTCATCATGCCTTGATGAAGGGCATGAAATATTAGTTATGTATCTTTGCTTATCCTTGCTGTATAAAGAACACTGTTTCACCTGCTGAGTTTCTCCAGCCTTGTTTTTTTTTACTTCAATCATGGGGTCTGCAGACTTTCGTGTTTTACAAATTGAACTGAGAGTTGGCTGTCTGACATTTTGCATGATAATGAAGCAATGAATTTAGATGAGATGGACCCCATGTAAGAAGGTGGGATTCACTGAATTTAAACATTCTTCATTTCTGACGTGGGTACTTCAAGGAAGTGGCTAGAATAAGGGAAAAAGTTGCATAATTTTCTCAGGTGCCTCTCTCAAGGTGTTACTGACGGAGGTCAGGGCAATTGGCAAGTATTCTTCCAGCAAGGTTGCAGAAGGCTATCATATCTTACTAAGAAAGGTTTGAAAGAGTTTGGATGAAGAGTTGCTGGAACATCAATCCAAGAATAAAGACTGAATTAAAACAGGTCAGCAAAGTTGAGCCCAGCTCTCCCTTTCTCCTTCACTGCATGTGATCCCAGTGTCTCATCAGGATTTACCAGGCCCATCAACTCCAGTCATAGTGGCATGAATTACCAAAGTTCATTCTCATTCCCAATTCCAAAGTTAATTCTCAAACCCAAAACACTCATCCATTATTGATGCCTTTAATTCTTCCACAAACCGTGCACACTTCTCACCTAAAGCCTGTTGCAAAACTGGTAACTCCCCTTGTGACATCTTTCTCTGTTTATATTTGTTCCACTTAAAATCAGTGGCTTCATTATGTAGAACGAATGTGAGAAAATCAATAACATTCTTTCAGTTGCTCAGTTCAAATTGACCTTTGATGACACTTGAACTTTGAACTTGTTCCATTTTCCCACTAGAGTTCCATTTTCTTTTCATTTCCTTTATTGTTGAAAAAAAATAGTGATCCTATTTTCTCTATAAAAATAAATAGTCCTCTGGCACAAGGAATTTCAAAGGTGCATAGTGAGAAATTTCTTTCCTCAAGTTGGTCACTTATCGTGAAACTGGTTTGTAGTTCTGTAGTTTGTGTTGTATTCTTTATTGAGAGGCAGAGCTGTATTTGATGCCATCCAGTCCACTCGCACCATTTCAGAATTTGACAAATCTTGGAAGATCTCTGCCAACACTTCTATTATTCTGTAGCCATGAGGATTTAATCTGATAAATTTCTTTGCTTTTCAATTTTGTGCCATTTATAAGCATTCCATTATTAGTCCATTTGCCAGAGTTCTGGACTGGAAATCTAGAGATATTATTTTGAATCACACCATAGCAACTGCAGATTTAAATTCAAGTAAGTAACTAAATCTGGTTTTTAAAAATGCTAATTTCAGTAATGTTTTGAATATTTGGATTGTTCAAAAATGTTATTCAGAAAAGAAAATTTGCTTTCCCCAGTGTGGCTTTTTTGTGACTTCAGATCTACTTAATGTGACTATGCTAAAAAATTGGTCCCTCAGTTCAGAAAAAAAATTGTGGATTGACAATAACTGTCAGTGTTATCGAAAATTGGTGAGTGCACGTATGGCAAGAAACAGATGAATTACTTCCTGCAGAACTCGTTTCTCACTGGAATTTACATTTGTTATGATTTTTCAAAAAAATATTTGTTATACAATGCAACTTCAATGGACCTTGGCTGCTTTGTCCTTTATAACTTTATTACAAGTTCTTTCTTATTAAATACTTTACCCAATAATTTTGCTAATGCTAGGGGATCTATAAGTGGCTCTATCAATTCTATTTTCTTTTGCTCAGTGTATTTTTTGTTTCCATTCATAGTTATTCTATTTCCTGTTCATTTCTTACTGCAATCCTACTTTTTTTTAACCATCTGAACCTTCAATTCATAACTTTGGGTACCATTTTGTAACCACACTTGTAGTGGCCATCAAGCAAATGAGCTTATTTGTATTTTGTGCCATTATTTTCTTTTCTAAGGTTACGTTATATTGGAAAGAATTTAAATTATTGAAAGATTTCTAAGCAATTGTGTGGAATGTTAGTATCATTTCGACTGAATCCATTCATTAGTACATTCTCCACAAATTGCCTATTGTTGGTAACAGCTTATTCAACATATTTGAAAGCCCTGGAAGTTGTAATTTGCTTATCTTTCAGGGAAAAAATACATTGCCCATTATCAAAGATCACCAAGCATCACACTTTCTGAAAGGTGAAGCAGGTGGCAGATCAAGGGGGATGAAGAAAAAGCAGCATTGAAGGTGGCTGACACCCTCTCTGAGCAAAATGATTGCTGTTTACTTTTAGTTACACTCAACCAATCTCACCTTCAGCTTGTGCTGTGGTGGTCTTTTCTTGTCGTTTCTCTGCCATCTTAACTCTCACTCTTTTCCAGCAGCAAAAATCTACTCAAGGAACACTTGGAAGAAGAGAACGACAACTTTCTTGTGGAAAATGAGTGTTCATCTCTACCCAACACTAGCACAATGGTTTGTCCCATATATGAGGTAGATAGTGTTGTAAGGCTGGCACCAGATGGGAGTAAAAAGGAAGCATGAGTAGATCTTGGTAGGAGTAAAGAGGTGACAAGTGTGTTGCCAGCATTGCTGATGAGATCATAATTGTGAATCCTTGGACTCGATATTAAAATGTTAGCGGGACACTGGTGATTGTGTGAAATATAAAAACATTTCTCAGAGTTTGAATACTTCAGAACATGGAGTTGACATTTGTCACCTGTGGAGATCTGTTGTATTGCACTTCAATGTGCAATGTATCTTTGAGCATATTGGCCACTTCCAGATCACTGGAACTGGTCTAGCAAAGCAGCTTTGATAAACATTTTGAAGTACTCTATGCAGGCTTGAGGTGCTGATGTCTGTTTTACCTTGAAAAGACTGTGGCTCCATAAATGATAGAGATTTTCTTTACCAGGTACCACTCATTTCCTGCTTTCTTTTCTCACTGGAATTCCTCAATAATGGTAATAGTGCTGGAGAGTAGGTAAAAATAATCTCTGGCAGCGGCACGTCAGCTATTAGATTCAAATTTATTGTCATTGAGCCAAGTCAAATATAAAGCAAATGAAATACAAATTAGCATCCAACCAGAAGTTTAAAAAAAAACTGTTCTTTATACCCTGCATTTTATTTTTGTAACACTACTCCCTGCATTGTTGCTTTATTATTGCACTACTTGCTGCAAATGAGTAAAAACATAATGCTTGAGAAACTCAGCAAGTCAACAGTGTACTTTATGTAGGAAAGATTAAAAAAATATGTTCCAATGTTTCAGGCTTGAGTCCTTCATCAAGGTAATTAAATATGTTGGCAGGCACCTGAGCAAAATGGTGGGGGGGGGGAGGGGTAGCAGGAGGAGCACAGACCCCAAACACAGGAGGGAAGGCACAGCAGCAAGCAGGGAAGGGGATGGAGAGCTGAGGGAAAGAGAAAAGGGAAGGGAGGGAGAATGGAGAGAGTAAGTTAGCAGAAACCAGAAAAGTTGATGTTAATGGTTGGAGAGTGCCCAGATGGAAAATCAAATGTTTTTACAATTTATGAGTGGTCTTGGTGGGATTGTACATGACGCCATGGACAGATGTGAGTATGGGAGTGGGACGCAGAATTGAAATGGTTGGCCACTGGGAGATTGTCCATAAATGAGAGGAACAACGCTTGATTTTCTCTCTGGGCACTCGCCAGCTGGATGACATTAACATCAACTTTTCTGTTTTTCACTAACCTACTCACCATTCTCTCTCCCTTTCCTTTTCCCGTTGCCTTCTTTCCCTCAGCTCTCCAACCCCTTCATTCACAGGGCCATCCCTCCTCCCCTTGCTTGCTGTTGTGCCCTCCCTCCCTTGTCCACCTATTACCTCCTGCCTTTCAGTCCCCCCCTACTTTGCTTGAGCACTTACTGACATTTTTTCATTCCTTGATGAAGGGGTCGCCCAAATCGTTGATTATGTATCTTGGCTATATAAAGTACATGGTTTGACCAGCTGAGTTTCTTTAACATTGTGTTTTTATTTCAATCACGGTGTCTGAAGACTTCTCGTGTTCTACTTTCTGCTGTGCATAATTATGGGTTGATTGCACACAAAACAAGGCATTTCATTGATTGAATTATTTATTGTCATGTGTACCACAAGATAATCAATCGCATCTGCCTCAACCTGTACTTCCTTGGTGCCTCTGAGGGGAGAATCATTCAACATCTGAGAGGTACAGTCTGAGGCCTTTGCAGGCCAGAGTTCCTTGGCTACAAGAAACTTAAAGAATGCTGCAGAAGCTCCACCAGAGTGGAACTTAATGGAAGTAGCAAAGTGTAACATTATTCTTTCAAACCTGTTGATTTATTGCTTTGAAGTAAGTAATTTTGTTTGGATTCAAGGTAAAACCTTCACTTTTGACAGGTTGGTTAGTTGGGTGTTTGTTGGATACCTTACAAGTATTTGATGCAGGATATGAATTGTTTTAATGTACCACAGTGCAGATGGCAAAGACAGCTAAGTCCAGAAGATGGTTGGTTTTTTTATTTTAGGACAGGGAATTGAGCAGTTACCTGAAGCATTGAGTGGTTCACTGAAAGCATTGAATTAATTCATTCCACTGATGGCTGCATGATGTCTATTCTTGAGTTTTCTTGAACCTCTGCTCTTACCAATTGCCATTTTCTTTGGGTTTCAGTCTAATGCAGAATGCATTATGCCATAGTACAACAAGGGGCTATCTAAAGAGCATATTGTAACGATACCTTGCATCAATTGGGACACAAACCTTGGCTTCAGGAGCTAGATATTGAGCTTAAATGTTAAGAGCTCCTGTTACAGATGAGCTCCTTGGGTATTGTGGAATTGCGAAACAAGAATAACACAGATTTTTAATGGATCACTCCTACCCCCAGATGCTTTTAATATTTCCGATACATTGAAAAGACAGGGTGAAGTATTTAATCACCAAAAATGAATGTATCATGAAACTGCCTGTCATAGTTAAGCATGATCCTTTTATTTTCATCACTTTTGCTTTGCATGTTAATCGAATGAAACGGTTATTTCTGATGATTCCTGTTAGCAAAATGAATTAATGTGAATATTCAACGAAAGCCCACCATTGTTGTGAATTTGAAATCTATGTAATTTTGGCTGTTATAATTTGAAAATGAGTGTACAGATCTCCTTTGGTAGAAATTTTGTGCTTTGGCTGCCTCTTGTGGTCTTGTACTCTACCCTGCAGTGACTGAGATGATGAAATTAGGTGAGATGGCCAGTGACTTCCCTCTCTCAAAGCTGTTGAGGTCAGCAATTTTGTTTGAGAAACAAAGGTGTCTTGTGCATTGCTCCCCAGGCATATTGAAATATGCCACACTTTTCAAATAGACCTTGTCAAACAAATTGGGCCTTCTGTAAAGTACAATAGTTGAATTATCTCTTTCCTTCTTAGAGGTTTGCTTGCCATCCTTCCTGGATGCTACCCTCCCGTACTGACATGTTTGTCCATGGCGTCGTGTACTATCCCACCAAGACCACCTGTAAATTGGAGGAACAACACTTGATTTTCTGCCTGGACACTCTCCAGCAGGAAGGCATAAACATAGACTTCTTCTGTTTCTGCTAAGCAACATTCCATTCTCCCTCCCTTCACTTTCCCCTTGTCTTCTTTCCCTTAGCTCTTCACTCCCTTCCCTCTCTATTCACACAGCCATCCCTCTTCCCTCTGTTCTCCATCTATTACCTCCCACCTCTGGGACCCTGCTTCTTTCCCCACCCCTTCCCCCTCTACCATTTTGTTCGGCTGCTTGCCGACATTTTTCCAGACCTTGGTGAAGGCCTCAAGCCCGTATCTGTATCTTTGCTGTATAAAGTACATTGTTTGACCTCCTGAGTTTCTCCAGAATTGTGTTTTTACCCTTCCTGGATGGTTGAGTTTCATCTCCTCTTCCTTACCTTTCTCAGCAACAGTAGCACTTATAATAAAATGTGACCATTTATTAACATGCAAACAAGGAAATATCATAAAATGGGTCATAAAATTTTTTTTAAGTAACTAACTCCAGCCAGCTAATAGAAAACAAAGATACAAGTCCATGGAGTTAGCTGTGAAAAGCAATCCTTCTTGGTTTGGTGCATCTCACTTTCTATAAATCAAAGATGTAGCTTTGGGGACTTGCATGGGTTCCTGATATGCCTGTCTTTTCATTGGTTGTATGGAGCAATCTATGCTGCAAGGTTACACAAACAAGGCTCTTCAGCTCTTTCTCTGTCACATTGATGATTACGTTGGTGCTGTCTCCTGCACCCCTCATGACCTCATCTACTTTATGCACTTCCACCCTGACCTTATACACTTGGTCCATCTGCGCTAACTGTCTCCCCTTGTCTTGATCTCTTTGCTTCATTTCTGCACTCCTGAAGAAGGGCTAAGGTCCAAAATGTCAACTGTCTTATGGTTTTTTTCAATTAGAGACTAATTTAAGGACTCTTACTTTGCAATTTTTTTTAACCTGAATATTCTGTGTTGCAATTTGTTTCCATTTCTTTCTTTTGTAAACTTATTTTTTCCTTTAGTACAGTTTTTTTTGCACTACCAAGAACTAAGCCTGTAGGGAAAAGGAATCTCAGAGTTGTATGTGATCTTATGTATGTACTCTTGACAATCAATTTGAACTCTGAACTTGTGCTTTCAATGGATGCTGCGTGGCCTGCTGAGTTTCTCCAGCACATTTGTAAACTGCAGGTTTTATCTAGTGGTGGTTTATCTGATATTTTTCAATATCACATTGTGATCCGAATTGCATCGTAGGGTCTTAGTTTGCACGTCATTCATGAGTTCCTTCCTGCCTCTGTGGAATACTTGACTGACTCTGAAGTGTTCATTGTTAAAATGGCGCCAGTTGGAAGATGAGCGCAGCAATGTGCCTGTAAGTACACTGCTCAATTTTACCCCGTGCAGGCCCAATTCCAAACTTGATTGGCTACAATATTTGAACTAAAACCAGTAAGTAACAAAATATTCCACAATTTGAGCTACCCAGATATTGACTGGAATTTTGGAAACGTTTGTTGTGGAAAGGGACTGAAGTGACTCATGTCCAAAGTTTGGATACACTTGAATATTGATTCATTTGGGGGTGAAGAGTGATTATGCATTTATAATTACAACGTGATAATGTCATGCTCTGTATGTTAAGTTGTGAGTGAGGAGCATGTTGATCTCAATGGATATCTTTTGGAAAGGGAGAACCATGTTCTTTTTTTTAAAATTTTTCACACTGAACCATATCAACCAAAATATATACAAACGTTTCTCATTAAATATACACAGTGGCATTTTCTCTCTTTTATTTCCCCCCTACCCTCCATCCCCCCCTTCCCACTCCCTCCAAGACCAATAAATATTCAACATATAAAATACAATAAAACCATAAAACAATGTCTTCACACAGTGAAAAATAAAAAAAGAAAAATACGTCATCTGCTTTTACATACTGAATAAAATTGTTTTGTCTTAGCATTTTAGGGGGTGGAGGTCTGAGGCAAGCTCTCCCTCTTATGTTCCATGTATGGTTCCCAAATTTGTTCAAATAATGTGATTTTATTTTCTAAATTATGTTATTTTTTTCCAATGGAATACATTTATTCATTCCCATGTGCCATTGCTGTATTCTTAGGCTCTCTTCCATTTTCCAAGTTAACATTGTACACTTTTTTGCTCCTGCTAAGGCTATCAAAATGAATCTTTTTTGTGCTTTATCCAATTTGAGGCCTAATTCATTACTTATGTTACTTAAAAGAAAGATCTCTGGATTTTTTGGTATGTTGCTTTTTGTGATTTTATTTAATATCTGATTTAGATCTTCCCAAAACTTATTCACTTTCGTACATGCCCAAATTGCATGTATTGTTGTTCCCATTTCCTTCTTACAGCGAAAACATCTATCTGATAATGTTGGATCCCATTCTTTTAATTTTTGAGGAGTGATATATAACCCGTGTAACCAATTATACTGTATCATGCGTAACCTTGTATTTATTGTATTCTTCATAGTTCCAGAACATAACTTTTCCCATGCTTCACTTTTTATCTTTGTTTAAATCCATTTCCCACTTTTGTTTAGGTTTATAGCTTATTTCATCATTTTCCTTATCTTGCAGCTTCATGTACATGTTCGTTATAAATCTTTTAATTATCATTGTGTCTGTAATCACATATTCAAAGCTGCTTCCTTCTAGTAATCTCAATCTGTTTCCCAATTTAATTTATCCTTTAAATATGCTTTCAGTTGATGGTATGCAAACATTGTACCATGAGTTATTCCATATTTGCACTTCAACTGTTCAAATGTTAATAAATTATTTCCCAAAAAAACAATTTTCTATTCTTTTGATTCCTTTTCTCTCCCATTCTCTAAAGGAAAGGTTATCTATTGTAAAAGGGATTAATGGGTTTTGTGTCAATAACAATTTTGGTATTTGGTAATTCGTTTTTTTCCTTTCTAAATGGATCTTCTTCCATATATTAAGTAAATGATGCAATACTGGTGAGCTTTTATATTGCACCATCTTTTCATCCCACTTATAAAGTATATGTTCCAGTACCTTCTCCCCTATTTTATCTAGTTCTTTCTTAGTCCAGTCTGGTTTTTCCCTTGTCTGGTAAAAGTCTGATAAATACCTTAATTGTGCGGCTCTATAATATTTTTTTAAGTTTGGTAACTGCAAACCACCTTGTTTATACCTCTCTGTTAATTTATCTAATGCTACCCTCGGTTTACCCCCTTTCCACAAGAATTTCCTTATTATTCTCTTCAGTATATTAAAGAATTGGAAACAATTGAAATAACTATTGTATCCTTGGGAACACATTCATTTTAATGCAATTTACCCTCCCTATCAACGTTAGCGGTAATTCTTTCCAATGTTCTAAGTCTTCCTGCAATTTCTTTATTAGTGGCTGATAATTTAGTTTGTACAAGTGGCTTAAGTTATTATCTAACCTGATCCCTAGGTGTCGGATTGCTTGTGGTTGCCATTTAAATGGTGATTCTTTTTAAAATTCTCTATAATCCGCATTACTCATTGGCATCACTTCACTTTTATTTGCATTGATCTTGTACCCCGATATTTCTCCATATTCCTTTAATTTCTTATGTAATTCTTATATTGATATTTCTGGTTCTGTTAGGTATACTATGATGTCATCTGCAAATAAGCTGATTTTATGCTCCTTTCCTTTATTTTTATCCCTTTTATTTTATTTTCTGTTCTTATCAGTTCTGCCAATGGTTCTATTGCTAAAGCGAACAATGAGGGGGGGATAATTGACAACCCTGTCTAGTTGACCTACTTAATTTAAATTGGCTCGATACATATCCATTTACTGTTACCTTTGCCAATGGTCCATTATTCAATGCTTTAATCCAATTAATATTTTTTTTCTGGTAGATTGAACCTCTGTAATACTTTAAATAAATAGTTTCACCCTACTCTGTCAAAGGCTTTTTTTTGCATCTAAAGCAACAGCCATTGTTAGTTTCTTATTTCCTTGAACTGCATGAATTAGATTAATAAGTTTACAGACATTATCTGCTGTTCGTCTTTTGTTAATAAATCCAGTTTGATCTTGTTTTACTATTTTTGATACACAATCGGCCAATCTGTTTGCTAATAATTTCGCTATTATCTTATAATCTGAGTTAAGTAACGATATTGGTCTATATGATGCTGGTGTTAATGGATCCTTCCCTGTCTTTGGTATTACTGTAATTATTGCTGTCTTACATGAATCTGGCAAGTTTTGTGTTTCTTCTGTCTGGTTCATTACTTCTAGGAGAGGAGGAATTAATAACTCTTTAAATGTTTTATAGAATTCAATTGGAAATCCATCCTCTCCTGTTGCTTTATTGTTTGGCAGCTTTTTTAATATATCCTGTACTTCCTCTATTCCAAATGGTTTTATCAATTTGTTTTGTTCCTCTTCTTGCAATTTCAGCAGTTCAATTTTAGCTAAAAACTCTTCTATTTTATCACCTTTCCCCTCGTTCTTAGTTTGGTATAATTGTTTATAAAGTTCCTTAAAGTTTTCATTAATCTCTATTGGGTTATATGTAATTTGTTTGTCCTTTTTCTTTGATGCCAATACAGTTATTTTAGCTTGTTCTGTTTTAAGTTGCCAGGCTAATATTTTGTGTTTTTTTTCCTCCCAGTTTGTAATACTTTTGCTTTGTTTTCTTTATGTTCTTTTCCACCTTGTATGTTTGTAATGTTTCGTAGTTTATTTTTTGTCCGCCAATTCTCTCTTTTTCATTATATCATCTCTTTTTACTAGTTCCTTTTCTGTACTTACTATCTCCCTTTCCAACTGCTCTATTTCCTGATTGTAGATTTTTTTCATCTTAGTTACATAACTTATTATCTGCCCTCTTATGAAGGCTTTCATTGCGTCCCATAATATAAATTTGTCTTTCACTGATTCCGTGTTTATTTCAAAATATGTTTTAATTTGGCATTCAATAAACTCTCTAAATTCCTGCCTTTTAAGTAGCATAGAGTTTAACCTCCATCTATATGTTCTTGGTGGGACATCTTCCAGTTCTATTGCTAATTACAGGGGTGAATGATCAGATAACAATCTAGCTTTATATTCAGTTTTCCTAACTCTTCCTTGAATATGGGCTGACAACAAAAGCATATCAATCCTTGAGTATGTTTTATGCCTGCTCAAATAATATGAATATTCCTTCTTTCTTGGGTGTTGCCTCCTCCTCCATATATCCATAAGTTTCATTTCCTGCATAACTATAAATTTGGCTACTTTATTCTTTGTGCTTTTATCCAGTTTTTTCCAACATTGGATCCAAATTAAGGTTAAAATCCCCTCCTATCAATATATTTCCTTGTGTATCTGCAATATTCAAAAAAATATCCTGCATAAACTTTTGATCCTCCTCATTAGGTGCATATATATTGAGCAAATTCCAAGATTCTGAGTATATCTGACATTTTATCATTACATACCTCCCTGCTGGATCTATTATTTCCTCATCTGTTTTGATTGTTACATTTTTGTTAAGTAATATGGCTACACCTCTGGCTTTTGAATTATATGATGCTGCCGCTACGTGTCCTACCCAGTCTCTCTTTAATTTGTTATGTTCCACTTCAGTTAGATGCGTTTCCTGCACAAATGCTACATCTATATTTTTTTTTCAGTACATTTAATAGCCTCTTCATTTTAATTTGGTTATGTATTCCATTAATGTCTATAGCCATATATTTCAACGTGGCCATCTTGTATCTTGTTTACACCTCTTTTCTGCTTCCTCACCACCTCCACCCCCCTTTTTCCCCATTTTCATCTCTCAGTTTTCCCTTTTTAAACTCAATGTATGACAACACATTTAAAACATAAAATACTCCAACAATTCCCATACCCAATATTACCTTAACCCCAAATGTTTTCCCCCCTCCCCCCCTCTCTGAGTTGCCCCTTATCCCTTGCCGGGCAACCACAACTCCCCTTTCCATTTGGATTGTGATTTTGCTTGCAAGCGTCAACTGATTTTGCAGTGACGGTTATTCTCTCCCCCCCCAAACCCCCCTCCCAGAAAACACTTTTTTTACACATATAACAAAGCTCTCCCTTTTTTTTCACCCTTACTTCCTTCCTCTCTCTTTTCCCTCTTTAGTTCTTTACATATACATTGTTTTTACATCTTTATTATACTTTATCACCGTTCTTCATTCTTATTACATCTCTTCATCTCTCCTTCTATCCTGCAAACGCTCTGCAAATTCTAGTGCTTCCTCCGGATCCAAGAACAGTCTGTTTTGCTCTTCAGGTATAAATATTTTAAGCATGGCTGGATGTCTTAATGTGAATTTATAACCTTTTTTCCATAGAATCGATTTGGTGTATTAAACTCTTTCCTCTTTAAGAGTTCAAAACTTGTGTCTGGGTAAAAAAATATTTTTTGACCCTTGTATTCCAATGGTTTATTATCTTCTCTAACTTTATTCCTTGCCTGCTCCAGTATATTTTCTCTTGTCATATATCTCAAAAATTTTACTAAGATGGATCTTGGTTTTTGATGTATCTGCGGTTTCGGAGCTAGTGCTCTGTGTGCCCTTTCTATTTCCATTTCTTCCTGCATTTCTGTCGTTCCCAGGACCTTCAGGATCCATTCTTTTATAAATTCCTTCATATCTGTGCCGCCTTCATCTTCCTTTAGGCTCACTACTTTTATGTTGTTTCGCCTACTATAATTTTCCAACATATCAATTTTCTGAGACAACACCTCGTGTCTCTTTAAATTTTTTGTCACTTTCTTCCAATTTTCCTCTTAAGTCAAATGCTTCCTTTTCTACAGCCGTTTCTCGTTCTTCCACATTTTCTACTCTTTTCCCTATTTCTGTCATGACCCATTCTAAACTTTGCATTTTATCTTCTGTTCTTTTCATTTTCTTTTAATTGCATTAAATGCTAATGACATACATTCTTTTAATGCTCTCATTTGTTCTTAAAAAAGACTTTATCTATATTCCGTCCATCTGTTTTACCTTCTATTTCTCTGTGAAGATCTTGGACATCTTCTTCTGTGTCTGTACCTGTGTTTATGTCTTCTCTTCTTTGAACCTGTGTCTCTTCTGATTCTCCTGATGAGTTGCTTGTATCACTTTGTCGTGCCTCTTCTTGCTGAACCTCTTGTTGTTGATCCTCCCCTCCTGGGCTGCTCCTCTGTTGGGCCTCCTGCTGCTGCTCCTCTTGCTGTTCACCCCGTCGACTTTCTTCCTCGCCTGGTTCCTCACTCCCTCTCTTGCTGCCTTCCTCATAGTCCAGCTGAGAGCCCTGGTGTTGGGCGTCTATCAGCTGGTCGCGCCATGGTTGCCCGCTCCTCGGCTGAGCCCCCCTCCTGTCGGTGTTTCCTTTTACCTTTGATTGCATACGCACAACTCCTCACGCATGCGCAGTTGCGTACTTTTGTTTGGCTCAGAGAGCCATTTTTGAAGTCCACCGGTCGGGGGGGGCGGGGGTTGGGGTCGCGACTCCACGGGGCTGGCACCAACCTCGAAAATCGAGCGCTCTTCGCCACCACGGCTCCCTGTTCCTTCATGAAGGTAAGGCCGCCGCCTTTCTTTTCTGGTGACTTTTTCTTCTTTTTTCCTCGTTTTTACTTTTTCCTTCTTGGGTGCCACCTTCTTTCTCTTCTCTGCAACTTTATCTTCTATTTCTTATACTTTCTATTTGTTAAGCTTTGTCTTGATTTTTTTTCTGGAGAGGGCTGGTTTTACCCTACCGGCCACTACTCCCATCACGTGACTCAGAGAACCATGTTTTCACAAGTTTAGTTCACTCTACAAGATTTCTTTGGCAAATCCATTAAAGTAATTTTGATGCAACATTCTTTTGATATATCAGGTGCCTATTATCAAACTTATGGACTCTTACACTGAAGTAAAAGTGGACATCAGCTTCAACGTACAAAATGGAGTAAAGGCTGCTCAACTTATCCGTGAATTTATCAAGGTATGAGAATCTGCATCTTGGTACAGATTGTTAATTGTTGGTTCAGGAATAATAGAAAGGGTGCCATGGTGGATTCTCCCAGTGTTTGAAGCTGTCATAATATTTTGTACTTACAGTAAGGGTGCTAGGACCTTGGTGTGGTTTGTTGTTGATACACTTTGTTAATCTAGCCAATGTAATTTATGATATAAATACGTACATGGTCTCAGTTCTGCATTTCATAAATGTTGTATAGACAATAGGAGCTGGAGTAGGCCCTTCGGCCCGTCGAGCCAGCACCGCCATTCTACAGATCATGGCTGATCACTACCATCAGTACCCCTTTCCAGCCTTATCTCCATAACCCTTAACTCCTTCTTTGCACTTTTCATTTGATAATTAGGAAAAATCCTTAATGAATGACAGGAAGACCAATTGAGCACCCTAACATTAAAGCATTAACCCCAATTTGGAACTTCTATTTGTATTTGTCCCACCATCTGATTGAAGCAAATCATTTATTGCTTTTTTTCCATGAGGAAAAAAAAAATTTAATTTTCAGTTTTTGTATTCATTTAAATTAATTAGTACTGAATGTTTCTTTTTGGAATAAATAAGTATTGGCTTGAGTTTTCTACTCACTAATTTATTTCGTGCACAGCTTCCCCAGACATATTATGGCCATGTCAGAGATGCCACTCATCTAATGTTCTCTGACAGAATTGCAACATCTATGATATTTAGTGAGGTTGCTCAACTAATTGGATGAAATATCCACAGAATTGCAGAGTACAACCCAGACGATGAACAAAAAATTAAAATTGAAATTCATTTACAAAATGTGCAAGAAGCAAAAGACAAATGGGATTGAGCGAGAGGGATAGAAAAAGTTTCAAACAAAAAAAAGGGTAAAAATGGGCAGTTACTGTACTTTTTATTGCATTTGGTAATCATCACTTATGACATCACTTTAAATTTGCCTTAAAACTGTCCAAAAAGGTTTACAGGCTTTGACAGGAGGTAGTCTTTCCCCAATTTTGCCTTTTATCAAAGGCTGTTTGGGTGTTCTGATATAGGAGTGAAGCATCTTCGTCCATCACAGAGAGTCAATGAGATTAGCTGACACATTGCCAGGGTGAGTGTAAGTACAGTATTTGAGGAATACAAATGTTGGTTCTTGGTGATTTGGTTTCAGCACATTTTGGCCACTTCTTCTAAAATGTACTAGCCATTGCTTTTACTTCATTCTTGATATTTTCCCATTGCATCTAATAAACTTTTGATTTGTTTGTAGAAGTTTCCAGTGCTGCCATACTTGGTTCTGGTGCTGAAACAATTCTTGCTGCAGAGAGATCTGAATGAAGTGTTTACAGGCGGGATTGGTTCGTACAGTCTATTCCTCATGGCTGTTAGTTTTCTACAGGTGAATTTTTTAAAAAAAATTCCTTGTTTTACACTTCAGCATTTTTGTTTGATATTCCCGTTGTCTCCTCTGGCTTGCTGTTTACCATCGCACTTTGTTTTTCTCACTTCTAATTTCTCTTTGCCTATTTCTTCCTTCCATTCCTATTTACTTGAATGACCTGTCATCAAAGAATGTTCAATACTGAATGCTGGTATTTTCCAATCATAATAGAGAATATTTTGTTACCATCATACGTGAAATTAATGTTAAATAAGCATCAGAAAAATTGTCATTCCAGATTTTGATTACAATCTTGGTGCCCACTGATTTTCCTTTAATATGGAGTGAAATCACTCAATTACAAACCTGTTATGATATTAACTTCAATTATGTCTGATATGTACCACATTTTTACTTGCCTTTGAACCAAATAAATTAATAATCTTAATTAATATTTATAAATTTTTCACTTGTACCCAGACTTTTGAAAATTTCATATTTTACATTTGCTTGAAAATGTTTTTTCTTGTTTCACTCATTAATGGTCTAGCTATAATTTTAAGGTTGTGCTCTTTTGATTAATCATTTTAAAACTGTTCCATTTGATCATCTCCCTTGAACTCCAAGGAATGCAACCCGCATTTGATCAAGTCCCCAATATCATTCTTCTAGCGCTAAGCCCCACGTCTTTCAGATGCGATATATCTGCATCTGAAGCTGAACAAGGTATCCTGGTTGAGATCAAAAAGGATTTGACATTAGTGTGGCATTGTCACATTTGTATTTCCCTTGAGATGAAAGCTAGAGTTCATTTAGCCTTTTGATTTGCTTGTTCAGCATTATGATCGCTGCACTAATTTATGTTCTCGATTTGTCAGATCCCTTTTTTCTCAAGTTATTAATTTGTCGTTCATTAAAAAATAATTTATTTCTTGGATCACAAGTAGATAATTGTGAATATTCTTCACATCAAGCTTTACCTGATGCCATTTTTCTCATTATTCAATTTGTCAATAATATCTTGATCATTTGATAGAGGTTAGTGTTATTCAAGTAAGTACAATATGCAGTGAAATTCCTTTTTACTGCAGCCACACAGGAATGCAAAATAGACCAACTACAATAGTATACATTCAATTATTCCAGTACGGAAAGAGATGAGGCACAAAAGACAGATAAATATTCACCATTATCTCATCCAAAAGAAAGTGGTGTTTCATTCGTGTAGATAGGCATTTTTTTTGTGGTACCATAGTAGTGTATGGTTAGGGTAGTGAAGAAAGGTTTAAAAACTATTTTTGAAGCTCAAAGTACTGGACTTAGACTGTTGTATCTTCTTCTGGAAGATAGCAACAAGAAAAGGTTGTGACTGCGTGCTGGGGGATCTTCATGATGTTGGCTGCCGTCTTGACGCAGCGCCTCACAAATATTTTCAACGGATTGACATATTCTACCAATTTTATAAAAATAGATCTCCTATCTATTTACAAACCTTTTTCTTTAGTTGATATGTCTTCTCATTCTCGTTGACATTTTCTTCAACTGAAGTTTTTGAAAATTCATGTAGAAAACATTTACTGATGCTCCCATATTTATAATGCTGTGATGTCAAATTCAGAAAGGTTACTTAAACATTATTTTCCACCTGTTACCTTAAAACATTACATTTACCAACTCCACCCATTGATTTTTTTTTAATGTTCACTTGTCCTCTTCTAATATTGAAACATGATTTAATGTGAGTCATTTTGCAAGTCTGTTAATTCCACATGTATCAGCCCTTGAAAGGCTGCATTTGTACCATCGTTGAACAGTAAGATTTATTTTATTTTTCCGAAAACCAGAAAGATGATGAACTGTCGGCCTTATCTTTTTTTTTACTTCAATGCAGAGACTATATTTTCCATGACTGTTTTTGGAATATGATTTATTCTTTCCCATTGGAGATCCTGGACATGTGATGCTTTTATGTAACATGTTTTGTCCATGAGAATAAATCATTACCCTTTAAATCTTTCTGTTCTGTTGATTTATGCACTCTTATGTAAGTTACCATTAAATTTATTTTAGAAAAGTAAGGGTACAGCTTCAATGTATTTCACAAAATCTAAATGATTAAATATTGTTTCTTTGCTTATAGTTACATTCTCGAGATGATGTCTGCAGCTGTGATGCTAATCTTGGAGTACTTCTAATTGAATTTTTTGAACTGTATGGAAGGCATTTTAATTATCTGAAGACTGGTATTCGGATAAATGATGGTGGTTCATATGTTGCAAAAGATGAAGTGCAAAAAAATATGACTGATGGATACAGGCCATCAATGTTGTATATTGAGGATCCACTTCAGCAAGGTACATTCTCTTGTTTTCATAGCTAAAGAATTAAACCTTAAAATTTGTAGTTTGCAGTGCATGCTTCAGGGTTTTCCACTTCATATCAAAAATTACGTGGAGATGGTTACCAAATAGTGGATCATAACTCTTTTGCAATGATGAAGCAACAGACATGAAATTATTTCCATACTTTCTGAATAATTTGAGCACTGTGGTGTTTTTGAGATTTAGTATTTTGTATTACCCCTGACACAAGTCGTTTTTTTTGGGTTTTTTTTTGCAAGTATTAACTGTAATTAGTAAGCATTTTCATTGGTTCCCTGCTTTCGTTATGTCGTTGATAAAAGGATTATTGAACATTTATAATTACACAGATACATAAAATATGTATGGGGTCCAGAACACTGGTCAGTTGCTTGGTGCTCAGGATACAACCCCAGGAAAGAGTGCTGGTGGAATCACTGGTTGAAAGGGGTCATCATAACAAGATATATAGAGAGATATATGACTGTGTTACTGCTCTCAGAGCATTGTGCAAACTCCTGGCATCTCTGCAGCTACATATTGCAATGCAGAGAACATGAAAGAGGTCTCAGTCTTCTGCTGTTTACCCTGCAACAATTAAATAGTTAAAATGATCTCGTAGCCGCATGGAGTCAGCCACAAAGGCAGTGTGCATTGGCTACTTCAGAGGACTTAAGTGGTCACTGATAGTTAAGGTTATTACAGTCAAAAAAGCTATGCAAGCAAACAAAGGTGAACACAACCATTTCCATCACATCCAGCTGGAGGTGATGTGAGGCTCTTGGATCCAGGTATCTATGAACACATGGATTAACCACTGCTAGTTCTTAACAATGCCTTCATTCATTTTGCTAGCCAACATTTAACCTTGAGCCCCACATTGGCATTGAACAGCCTTGATGCTTGCATCATCCTATCTAATACAGGTCCAAACAAGTATGAATTGTCTATGTGGTTCATATCACCCTGAGCTCTGTGGCACTTAAATCACCTCTAGTTTTATTGCTGCAGGAGCACCATTGGAAGGCAGGGACTTGAACCAGCTACACGGCACACTTTGAACACGTGCCTTTTATAAAATATGGAGAAATTGAGAGCACTTACCAATGAGTGTTTGGACTTCAAGATCAAAACCACTATGAGAATCTATGTTCTGGAAGGTAGTTCAAAGCAGGGTACCAATGTAATATGCTGGTGGATAAATGTGATGCAGTATTTAAATAAAGAATTTGTGTAACATCGGAAAATGAAAGAATGACTGCAATTTGATAGTTGGCACTTAATAGTTTGATTAAACTGGGCAACAAATTTTTTCAAAAGGTTTGCTTCTTTAACAAAAATTGTGGATTATGATAGACAGCATCAAGTTGAACACAAAGTTAATTTCAGATTTGGTGTTTCACGGAGGAAGCTGGAGGAACATTAAATTGCATTTTTATTGAATTTGGCATGTTTAATCGTATAATATTGCTTACACATTGCATTAGTTCAACTGACTGATGTTTTGCTGCTGATTTGTACTCAGCATCTGATGCCTCTTGTGTCAGTGTCCAACAATAGTCAGGCAGCATTGATGGATTCCAGTTGCCCTGATTCCACTTTTCCATGGTCACAATATCCGTGAAACCTGTCAAGTTTATGGTCATCTGATTGAACAAGTAAAACCTGACGAAACAGCATTCTCCAGTCCTCGGTGCAAAACATGCAGACGCACAACCAAACATAAAACACATGCAGGCAAATAATACATATCCAGGACAATTATTGTATCAATAAACAAATAAATTAATAGTGTTTTGTACAAATGGGAGTCTCCGAAGGTTAGTGTAAGCATTTCCTTTGGTCGTTCCTCATTCTCACTAGCTGTGGGAAGAAGCCTGGTGGTGCTGGCTCTGATACTCCTGTCTCTGTTCCCCGTGGGAGCACCTGAAAGACTCTGTGTGCATAGTGTTAGGTGTCCTCAATGATTTTGAGTGTCCTCTTCAGACAACAATCCCGGTTGATCTCATCGATTGGGGGGAGGGGGGTGAAGGGAGGAAAGCTTCAGTGATCCTCTCTGCCACTCTTACGGTCCTGAGAATTGATCTTCGATCCATTTCTCTTTCACCATGTTCATCACTGACTGCACCAGGATCAGCAGGGAAGACGTCCGAGTGCGAATGCAGAAAATGATTTTTCAATGTCACGCTGAACTTCATGGTTTTATATGTTTCAAGTAGTCTTAAAATAGGACCGGAAATCACAACAATAGGTTATATCTTTTGTATATTAAAAAAATGTATGTGTTTGGAAAATTTTAAGGTGATTTTTGTGATTAGCAACCCTGAATCCATGAAATACCCAAAAGTGATCAGGAAGAAATTGAGATAAATTATGCCTTGAGTTTTAATTCTAGTTACCTTATAGAAGCCACTAAATTGTAGAATGATCAGCACATGTACTTGTCATGAAAGGATTCTTCCTCTTTTGACTGTCAATTTTGTAAGTTAGTCTGTTCAATTAATTTGTATCTTTAGCATTGCTTTAAATAATTATTTCATCTTCAAAGTAGTCATCAAAAATGAAATAAGAAACTATTAAAGATTTGCCGGTGTAGTGTTTTTCCATCAGGGAAAAGTGTGTGAAGATCAAAACCTCAATCATTTACTTTGTGGTCTACCAGGTAATAGTCATTACAGCAGGTTCCCCAAGCCACTGGAGACTTATGACCAAAGTCACCCAAGACAGTTTCAAGCAATGTCACATCCTCCCTCATTCAACATCCCAATTGATTGAAGACCAGACAACATCATTTGTATGACTGGATATTACAGGAATACAATGATTTATAGATATTCTTAAATATTCCTTGAATATGTGTAATGTCTTTTTAATCCTGAATAACTTGTCCAAAGCCTGTGATTATATAATAGCGGGGGGGGGGGGGGGGGTGGTGGGGGGGCATTTAGGCTAGCACTGAGAATTTTAATTCTTTTCCTCACAGAAGGAAAATAATCAAAATTTTCAGCTCCCAACTCCCATGTTGTCTACATCCTGAAGCATCTCCTGTCCCATCTGTGGCAAAAGCAGCAGACAATATTGGCCTCTTAGCCTTTTCAGAACTCGTGAAACTAAAGTGGAAACAAACCAGTCTCACTGTTGGGGAATACTAATGAGAAGATAAAATTATAGCATATATAATCCTGCAGTTTAAATGAGATATTCTGTTAGTATGTGTTCCATTTCCCTTGTTTAGTTATCCAGCTTTGCCCCCTCCAGTACATTTTAAAGTTTCAAGGCTTCCTTTTATTTGTCACATAATAATACATAAAAATGTTACGTGCATGATGTACTAAAACTTTTCTCTGCCATAAAGCAAAGAGTCGCCATGAGCATTGCCTGGCTCCCCTAACAATAGGAGAACGAGAAGCAAAAGAGAGTCCTTTAAGGACACTGCATCTACGGATTCACCTCCAATGTCTCTGGAGCAGACTCCTGTTCAAACCATCGTCAACCAGAGCTCCAGATCCAAACCTCTGCTGCAATCAGCCAGCTTTCAGCACCTGAGGACCTTCGAGAGACCTGCCCTCAGCCCACTCTTGAATCCCAGTTCCAACATTGGTTCCCATGAGCTAGTCACCTGCAGCCCCCTGCAGTTCTGTCACTGTGGTAATGCATCTTGAAATAATCTTTTTTCCCACACATCATCCACATGGTGTGTTAAGTGATTTCTCTTTGTTTCCAAAGGAAATGATGTGGGTAGAAGTTCATATGGTGCCATGCAGGTTAAGCAAGCCTTTGATTATGCCTATGTTGTTCTAAGTCATGCCGTGTCTCCAATTGCAAAGTTTTATCCAAACAAAGAGTGCGACAGGTAAGGGACTACTCTTAAGTAATTTAGTATCAGTTGTAAAACATTACAATTCATCTTGATACAATTACCAATTAAATGCACAATATATTTTACCAGTATTTTGGGTCGAATAATCCGAGTAACCCAGGAAGTTGCTGACTACAGGACCTGGATACAGGAGCACTGGGGATTACAGAGCAGCAGTGATTCTCCTTTTAATGGTAGGTGTGTTGATTCTAAAGTGTAAGAAAATCCTTAGAAGATTAAGAAGCTAAATTAAATCAAAAGTTTTTTGTTCCTTTCCCCTACTTCCACTTTTCTCCTTTCTAATAATGTTGGCGTGATTCTTTGTGTGCAAGAGTATGTGTGATGGAAGGAAGAAACATTGCCAAAGAACTAATTTGTGAACCATGTGTATGTGTATGCACACGATCATGTTCCAATGTTAGAAGATGGACGGACAGTTGAGGATGTTACTTGCCTCTTCTCTGAGTCACCTCCCACCAATCCAGTGAGAGTCAGCAACATAGGAGGGTTAAACAACCCAGTTAAATCTTTGGACCTTGCATTAGCAGAAGATCATTTAGGAGTCAGGAGAGTGGTGTGGCCACACCTGGAGCAGCTACATGCTATGGGCTATGCTCACTTCTGATTTTGGTGTTCTGGTTCCAAGATTTAAAAAAAAACACTTTTTAGGATTAACAATTGAATTTTGACATGATATTTTACTTAGCGGTAAAAGAATAGTGTACTTTAAGCACGAATGAAAAGCAGGATAGGGTTATTGGAACTTTAAGAATTTAATCTAGCGCATGGATTATTAAAAGATCCAGCCACTGGCACGAGTAAGAGATTGCAAAGATTTTTGCAACAATGAATGTTGGACTGACTAAAGTCTAATATAGTACATGGAACAGAAATCTGCAGCACAGTTCAGGCCCTCTGGCCGAGCGTTGCGCCAACCTTCTCTTACAAATGCCAAGAATCTCCCTACTACATAACCCTTTTGTTCCCTCAGTTCCATGTACTTGTCTGCCTTTTAAAAGATCCCACTGTACTTGCCTCCACTCGATAGTGTTCTATATCATTATCAAACTATCCACAAAACAAATCAATAACAATTATTACTGGAAGAAAATAAATGTTGAAATTGACTTCAAACATAATTCTCTTTTGATACTGCTGTCTGGAGACATAGGATTTTCAATGATAACAAGAAAAATGGATGGAGTAGCTCCCTTCCTTTACATCATGGACCACACTCAAATTTGGCTACTTGCAGGAATCTGACTCGCCATAAAAGGATGGACAGCAATTGTGCTTAACTAAATAAGAGATTAAACTTTAAACTGACCATGTGCAAAACAAATGTCCTCCTCCAATCTGCTCTTATTGTACAGTAAAGTTCCACACCTGTTTCTTGACTAGTTACCTCAAAGCATTAGGAAGTTGCAATCAATGCCGTTTCAGTGAAGTCCTGCAAATGCACTGGTAGAGTAAGTGAAGCAACATCATTGTGATTTTCTATGCTTTGCATACAGCCTTGCATTCTTGCCCTAAATGAACTGATGACTCCATTAATCAGACCCCTGAAACAAACTATTCTGAGCTATATTCCAACAAGAACTGACCAGGTAGACAAAGAAAGTTATTTAAGGAGGTTTTCAAAGTCTTCCTTGGAAAGTGCAAAATCTTGACTGACTCCTTGTAATCTCTTAACTCATGACTATTCAAAATGGCGGTGGGGCATTTGAGTTGCCAGTGAGCTCTATGGATCAGGAGTCCACAGAAATCAAGCAACCACCTTGGAACACTCAGAAGCGGAAACATTGTTAAAATACTCTCATAGTATTCTGTAATGCTGCTAGCCATTTGACAGCATTCATAGACTAAACCTGGGCAGGACCTTGCCAGCTACTGAGGCATTTCAGGCCTTGAGTCCAAGCTTCCTGTGCTGGCTCGGGACTTGCTGATCAGATGGTTGCTGTCATCTGTTGGGAAACTGCAACCTGCAACACACAAGGAGGAATTGTGGGCCATTGGCAAGGTTAGGTAACTTCCTATTAATGGGAAGATCTGACTTGTTATTTGCACTTGCAATGTGACCATTGTGGCAAATTTTCCTGGCTTTGGCTGTACCCCAGTAGTTGTAATCTTGCACTTGGAGCATGCTGAGACCCGGCATGAACAGCAGAAGTCAGGCAGCAGCTCCCACCTCTCCAACCACCTGGAAATGTTTATATGGATAAAAGTTGTAAAGCACTTAGAGGTTCTGAGGAATGAAAGGTACATTATTTTTTTTTTCTTTGACATGATCATTTTCAAATGTTCCAAATAACCAGCATTTTCTCAATCCATAATTCATTTATTTCATTCATACTTGCCGTGTATTTTCATAGATATCAACAGTCCCTCTTTTGGATTTATATTACTCAGTATGAATAATTGCATTGAGATTATTACCACTATGAACTACCACACTTTTTAAATGCTCCTTCAGTTATAACACTAAACCTGTAGTCCATTCATACTGATCTTTTTGTTTTTCTCTTTCAATCACCCCTTACCTGACATTTACTAAATTTATGCTTTTATCAAACCTGAGATACTAAGTATCACTTGGCTAAATTATGACAAAATCTAATGGTTTTGATTAATGGCATGTATTTCTGTTACAGTATGGCCCCTCTTTATCAATATTTGGCTATAATTCATACCCAACTTGAATCTCACATCGTACCATTCTGCATTTTCTGATCATTTAGAATTGAGAGATGATTCAAATATGTTCATAATGTTAGGTTACATCCATGTACTCAATCAATTAATGTACTTAAGACAAAGTTGTATCTTCAGTTTACAGTCTGATTTTTGTTTTTGTATTGGCTAGTTAATTGTCCATAAAGTTCTGAACTGCAAAGAACCATGAAACAGTCATGGTCTCAGTTTAATTTTAAAGTAATAGTTCAGAGTTTTAACTAAATTATGCACCTCTGATCCCTTCTCTCCAGACTGAAACCGTTTTCTTGTTAATTCTCATAACCAGTTCTTGTTCATTCCACCATATTTTTTTTTGTCCTTCATGTACTTAAAATTGTTAATATTTCAACAATGTGATGCCCAAGGTTAGTGGGAGCACAGTTTTACTGTGTGGTCATGTAATAAAGCAATTTTGTAGCTCCCTTTTCCCTTGCTTTCATCACACACATTTGACATTTTTCTGAGTAGCTATCAATTTCCCTTGTGATGTCACTGATTTTTGTTTCACCTTTGCAGTCTCTGAATTCTGGATCATAACTACTTTTGATTATCCTTTTACTGTGCAAAATTTTAAATCTGTCCTCCCTGGTCTTGGTATCATTTGCTAATGGGTGCAATTTCCCTATCTTAATCAGTAATAATCTTGGACATAGTTGATTAAATCTTTTCTCAGCCTTCTATGCACTTTGGGAACAATCCCATTTTTACCACTCTGGATAGTTTGTCGGATTCAGATGAGTTAATTTTGTGGCTACATTGTTTAATGAATAATACTTGGTGAATAAGCTGTGCAGGCCTTTATGAAAATTAATTGACCACTAGGAAAACGTAAAGCACCACAGTAAGTTAACTTTTCCTCCTTCTTCCTCAGGAAATGATGTCACTTTGTTAGTTGGCCCACAACAGTTGGATAAGTGCAACAACAATGTTTCTGAAGAATGCACGGTAATAAGCCAGCCCAGAAGTAGAACGTCTGAAACGTGTCTTAGTAAACACTCTTCCAATTCTTCCTCTGGTCCTTTATCCTCTGCATCTTCTACTTTATCCAGTTCAAGTGATGTTGTAAGTAACCAACCTTTTGGGTACACAGTTACATAGTATTCTACTTTCTCTTGCTGTATAAAAGATTTGGATGGATAAATGCTGTAAATACAGAAGTCAGATAATCTGATATGTGACTGAGAAAAACCTGAAGGTTTAGTGTCTGGCTCACCACTGCCCAAAATGAAATGAATTAAAAGTGTTGTAATATTAAGAGAGATAACATTCGGTTATCCAGAAAATGTGTCTGTCTGGCATCACCTAAATTCCGACTGTGTCAGATTATCAGAGGTTTACTGTGTGTAACAATAAGGAATAGCACCATTAGTAGCTATCTGGATATATGACAGTATTTCAAGATTAAAAACAGAAAATGCTGGGAACATTGGGCAGGTCAGGCACAAAGGAAAACCGAGTTAACAGGGATCCAAGGCCCGTAAAAGTTTAAGGTTGCAGAGAACATGGAGGAAGAAGTTGTGGAGAAGCTCCTGCCACCATCTCTGCAACTTAAAATTACCTTCATTACTTTCCCAGTTCTGACAAAGGGCATTGGACCTGGAACTTTAATTTCACTTCACTTTCTACAGCTGCTTCCTGACCTAGTGTTTCCAGTAATTTTTGTTTTAATTTTGATTTCCAGTGTCTGAAATATTTTTTAACATTTCAAGATTATTACTCTATTTTGGACTTGCACTCTGGTGATGTAGTTGTGAGATTATCCTTGTATGGATCTTTTGAAATGCTCTGCACCTGCAATAACAACGCAATAACAGAACTGAGAAATGTGATTAGCTTCCCTCAGCCATTTTCTCTGCCACATTAAAGAGCTTGTCTTGCAAAATCTAAAATCACCAGTTTCAAATCCAATAAAGTAGCTCAGATTGAAAACCTGTACAGGCAACCCCTGTGTAACAGCTGTTCAGTAATGGAAATTTGTCCTTGCAGAATTCACAAATCACTACCCCTTTTTCAACTTGTATTTCTTGATGTATTGGAGATCATGTGTTTTGAGCTTCAGAAACTTTGGAGGAACACCCCCACCCCATACTAATTAAACTGGCTAGATTTCCCAGTGTTCATTGTGTGTATGACTATTGTACTGTATTAACAAAGCAAAAACCAATTCAGATGTTTTAAGTCTAAAATAGAAAGTGGAAATGATCAGCAGATGGGTAATATCACTGAAGGGAGAAAAAGAATGAACATTTCATTAATCTGAAGCCTATTTCCCTCCAAGAATTTCCTGCATTTTTTGTTTTTATTGTACTGTTGTATACCCATATAATGCCATGCAAGGCAACATGGAAATTGTTTGATTTATCGCAAGGAAGGGTTTTTGTACTATTTAGAAATTATTTGCTTGAAACCATGTCATATTTAATAAAATGGCAGTGAAATATGGTGTTGGGCTACAATTTTAATTGATCAGTTAACAAATTAAGTTGGCCATGTCTGTGCCAGCTGGAAATTGATAGTTGGCATACTTCCTATTTCCAGCCCTTTGTCCATGGCGTTGCTAAATCACTTCAGGTGCACATCTGCATAATCATCAACTTGCTTTTCTTGATAGGTTATGCAGATGCCATGCTTTGTGTTAGAGAAATTGCGATTAAGGGTAGTTTTCTTGGAATGTAAACTAACTGGCTAAATTTCTCAGCATTTATTGTGTGCAAAAGAGGATGAGAGGAGATGAAATTGAGATGCATAAAATTATGAGAGGCTTGGGTAGGATGAACAGGAGTATTTTGTCCTTTAGTTTAACCTGTGTGGCTATATTTGAATATCATTTTTTAACAGTAATTATTTAATAGGATTGTCAGCAATATTATTATTTCCATTCAAACCCCTTGCTGCTTCCCCAGCATATCTGAAAACCATATAATGCTAATTGTTGAGTTGATAACACTACCCTTTAAATTGTTTCAATATTAGACATGATATACTTCCAGCTCTTCCACCTTATTAACTTGCACCCACTGAGCATTCACTGTTGTTTGAATTAAATTTAAAGATTAAGATACTTTAAACAATATTTAACAATCTATTTGCTTTCATATTTAAAGAGTATGCAAAACAGGCAAATTGCAATTACGCTAAATTTGATGACTTGAAAGAACGAAATGTATTATTATTCTTGCCTGAATTCATCTACTGGGTTAACCTAATCAATATTTTAATTTGAATGTTCTAAGTGAATAGAACTGTAAATATTAATTTTCTTTAAATTCAAGAGGCAGTATTAACATGATAATTTTGTTAAAATAAATGGAGACCTGCAGGCCCCTCCAGCCATGAGCCTGTGCCACCCAGATACCCCAAGGGTGGCATGGTTGGTGTAGCAGTTAGTGCAACTCCTTTACAGCACCAGCGATTGGGACCAGGATTGAATCCCCCACTGTCTGTAATGAGTTTGTCGTTCTCCCCAAGTCTGCTTGGGTTTTCCCTGTGGGCTCTGTTTTTCTCCCACTGTTTGAAATGTACCAGGGGTTGTAGGTTGATTGGGTATAAATTGGGCAGCGTGGACTGTTACCATGTCTTAATTTAAATTTAACCAATAATCCTTGTACATTTTGAAAGGTGGGAGGAACTGGAGCACCTGGAGACGCGGGAGAATGTATAAACTCCTTACTGCACCAGATTCCAACCTGTAACAGCATTGTGCTAACTGCTACTTAACCTTCCTGCCCCAAATTGCCTTTTGTTTGACTAGGGTAAATTGTGCTTGTGGCAATTGTTTAAAATCGGTAGGAGTGTGATTATTTGCTGGTTTTTGTACGTAATTCTCCGTAATTTGTTTTTACATCTAGGATTCTGACGGAACACCTTGCAAAACATCCAAACAATCTGGCAGTCACCAGTCTAATACTAACAGATCAGTGCCACAAGGGTCAACAGCAGAGTCATCTTCATTGCCAAGTTTGAAAATGCAGCATAACCCATCAAGTCATTTACCAAGCAACAATACTAAAGCTGAGGTTTGTAATAATTTTATTTTTATGTGTGGTTTAGCTCCAGGTTGATCTAACTTTTTGGGTTTGATTATTTGCTTATTGCAACCAGTGTTGGATGAAATGTGCTTTATAATCAACCAAGTTGAACTCTTCCCTTTCTGCTTCCCCATTCCTGCCACGTACAAGAACTATAGGGCTTAAAATTTGATGGATTGGACTTCTTTACCAAAATTGTTATTGTGAAAACCCATGATTTTGGTTTCCTTTATATTGATCCCAAGAAAAATAAAAATGTGTGTAGTTCCTTTAGAAATGTACTATATTCTGTTATTCGACTCTCTGTTGTGTACTTTGTCACTTGTATCTTGTTCTGTGATAAGGATTCATAAGAGACTGTAAATATTGGGTGAAACAGCAACAGGTGGTGTGGAGATGGGGAGGAAGCAGAAATTGTCAGTGTTTCAGGTTGAGACCTGGAATCAGGACTGAGTGGAGAAGGGAGATGGCCAATATAAAGAAGAGACAGGGCATGATCGGTGGAAGCACAAAAGGAACAGGCAGATGGAATCAGCAAGAAGTGGCTGAAGGTGGAGTATAGTAAGTGGGGACTCACAGTCTGTAATCTTGGAAATGAGGAAAGTGATACTGGGAGAGTTGAAGGAAGTTGGAAACTCGATGGAAGAGGGGATCCTGTGGTGAAGTGTGTGGGTAGTAGGAGAATGGAAGCAAGAATGGGTGGAGAGCAATTGATATGGGGGGGGGGGGGTGGTTGTAATAGGAAAGGGATCAATAAAGGAAGGAGTGGATTGGAAGGAAAGGGATAATGGAATCCAGGTGATGAAGGTCACCTGAAAATGTAAAAAGTTAGTGTTCATACCATTATGTTGTCAACTGCCCAGGCAGAATATTAGATGTTGCTCTTCTGGTTTGTGTTAGGTCTCACCCTGGTGGTGGAGAAGGCTGAGGATGGACGGGTTGGCATGGGAATGTGAAAGAGAATTGAAATGGATCTTTCGTTCAGAAGGCTTTAGGACCTTCCTGATGGGGGGATGGAGGTGTATAAAGACTGGATGTCCTTAGTTAAGTTGAGGTGGTGAGAGCCATGGAAGTTTTCAAAATGGTGGAAAGCATGAGATGTGCAATAGGCATTTGAACAGGGGACTAGACAAGGAGAGGAGAAATTGAATTGATTCCCTGGACCACCCCCCCCCACCCCACTGCCTCATCTTTGCTTTGAATGTCCAGTCTTTGTACACCTCAATCCAACCAATTTCCCTCCTCCAAACATTTTCATCTGTCTAGCAGAACTTTACTTGCCTTGAACAGTTTTCTTTTGACTCCTCTCACTTCTTCAAATGAGCACTTGAGTGAGTCCTAGGTGCATATCTTTTGTTGGCTACCTTCTCTGATTCTTTCTCTGTTACATTGATGACTCTGTCAATGTTGCTTTCTGCACCTGTGCAGAACTTATTGATTTTGTCACCTTTACCACGAACATCACCCTGTTCTCAAATTGACAGACCATTTCTGACACTCCTCTCCATTTTCTGGATTTTGTCTCCATTTCATAAGAACAAATTATGCACACAAATTGTTCACTATAAATTTACTTTAACAGCTACATAGACTGCATCTCTTTACACTCTGACACTTGGAAGCATGCCATCACTTTTTCCATTTCTGACGAATCTGCTCTCAAGATGATGCCTTCCATTCCAGAACATGTGAAATGGTCTACTTTTTCAGGAAACATGGCTGCCCCTCTTCCATGGTTGATGGAGCCTTCTCTTGCATTTTCTCTTAGATGTGTTCTCACCACCTCACCCCAAACAATTCCTCAAGCCTTCAGCTTTCATCCCATTTGTCTCCACATCCAGAACGTTTCATAATTTCTACCAGCTTCCAAAGAATCCCATCATTATAGCCACATCTTCACTCCCCCACTTTTTTTCACCTTCCATAGGGAGCACTCCTTCTGTAATTCCCTTGTCCGCTCATCCCTCTTCACCTGATGTGGTAGATTTACGTTGAGGAAGCATCTTTGAAACATATTGAAATATATTTTTGACCCAGCGATTTGTCGTGTTCTTTGATCATTTTTAATTTTCCTGGAAATGGTGACTATTTTCCAAAGTGGAGGAGCATGTTGTGACATGGAATTGGGCTATTTGGTCCTGTTAGGCTCTGTTTCCCTCCCATGAAACCCAATTCAAAATGCCTTTTCTATTATAATGTCAAATCACCCTTCACCTTTCATCATACCACCCTGTGGCTCTACCCATTTAACCACTTGTATCTATTGAGTTGGGAAGTATTGCAGCCAATTCCCTAAAACGGTCATTTTAACCCTTACAGGCAGTTCTATGTTAGTTAGAGCTTGAGCCAAACCTTGCACTTCTTAACATATTATCCACCTTCAAATCACTGTACATTCAAATCAGTAATGCTCAGAACTTGTGCCATGTGGAATGAATGACAAGATGGATGTTGGCAGCAGATATTAATGCACTCAGATGAAATTGAAGGCAGAAGAACACCTAGCCAATAAGCAGGTCCCCAAGTTTCTCTTAGTATTAGGCAATCGTGTCCAAAACAAACTCAGGATTTTTATTTTTAAGTTTTAATTTTCCCTCCTGGCTTTACAAAAATCCCTTTCTCTTCATTTAAAATAAAAGTGATATGAGACAATCCAAACTTTAGTTTTTAACTGCCATATTACTATTTCTTAAATGAGAAATGTGTGTTCAACAGTTCAAAATCACATTGACGAGAGAGGGAGTTTCTCTTGTCCGAGATGAAATTTGTTTCCCACAATATGTAATTGGAACTGGAACAAAGACTAAAGTATCATTTACATTTGCTAAAGATCAAACATTCTTTTCAAACTTTGACTATGATTTTATGGTGATATGGTGTGGAGGGTCTTGGAGCACCTTGAAACAGGAGAAATCAGAAGTCAGATTTTGAACAATGTTTGGCAAAATAATCAATCATTTTCATTATTTGAATTTTAATGAATTTTATGCAAGGTTTTGGATCTAGAAAGCCACATCGTGTGATTGCTTGGGATAGGGGTTGGGGGATGCATGGTTGAGAAATCCCATTTCACGTAACCATACCAGAAGAAGACCAGCATTGCCAAAATCGACATAGGTGTTCAAGGGTTTCTTGCAATTGCTATCAGTTGATGTAAAGCTGACCAGAGCAGCACAGAACATTTTAAATTTTGTACTGCAGTTTATATTGGGGAAAATAAAACTGATAACCTTGACTTTCAAGCACAAAACATTAAATGAAAAGTGTGGAGATAAAGCATATTTTACAATATTGTTCATAGTATGTAAAAGTAATGTACATGCTTTCAGAATTGACAGACTAAAAAGGTAGAACTTTTCCTATCAGCTTTGACAAGCAATAAACTTTTGTAATATATTGTTTAGTTGTATTTAGCATGAGGTTGAATCTAATGTACAGATAATATTTTGTTTATTTATATGACTGTGTTTCAGCTTAGTGCAGCAAGAATCTTCTCCTCGTCTATCAAAGGCCTCCAAGGTCAACAAAATTCCAGTCAAGTTGGAAATGTATCAAATAAACAGAATTCAGTCAACAAACCACATCAACAATCATTTCCCAGCAAAAAAAAGAAGCCCAAGAGAGACACTGCCTCAGCAGACTTGTGTCGATAGTCTGTTTTTGACTTGGTTAACGAAAACTCCTGCAGCGATCTCATAAGCCACATGAGATGGGCAGCGCCAGGTGGGATGTGCAGAGGCTTTCCCAAGAGTATGGATTTTGATTTTTTTTCCAGATTGCTGTAAAATGATCATGGGCTACAGTGGCTGTCACAAACATTGCTTCCCTGTTTAGATGGGCCATAAGCTGCAATGGAGCAGAACTTCGATGAAGATGGAATCGTTGCACAAAAATTCTCCTCTCCTGGTTAAAGATGCAGTGGGAGTTGATGGGGGCAAGAGGATTTAAAATAATTGAAAAATAAAATTGCCGTTGCTTCCTTTGCAAGGAAAATTGAAATGTTACAACAAATGTATACATTGTGCACGGTTTTAAAATTATTTTTGCATATACTGACATTTTTATTGTATATACAGAAGAGATTGTATCAGTACAGTATTTGCATTGGTAATCTTTGTGTGTTTTTGGGGTAACAGGTTTTACATGTCATTGCAGTTTAAATTTAAATTTGAAATTTTCAATATTGGTAATTTAATGGATCCCAATGTTCTCTTACACTGTTTATATATAGAAAAATGGCTATTTGGTAAGCTTGAAAGTGTTATACTAATGCTTATCCATGTAGCACCTTTCAGATTCGTTCGGATTTTGAAATGGTTATGGAAGATATTATTCGAGCAGCTGTTGAAGTACACTAGGCTTTAAGTAGCACATGGCATCTGGAAAAGTGAGACACAGCATTTTAATACTGTTTAATTCTGTGTGCAGCATGTAGATATTTGTACAACTGTTAAAGATGCTGTATGAACAGAATTGTTCCTATGAAATATTTTAAAGGAAGTTTTAATATTTCCTTGTCTCAGGTGTAATAGTAAATATATTGTATTTTACCAAATGGAATGATCACAAATGTCCTTCTAAATACATTATTATAGACATGACAGCATAAATCTGTGTTGTCCCGATTTCTGGGTTTTCTATGTTGTATTCTTACAAATTTTAACTACAGGCAAAACCATATTTAATTTCTGTAGAGAGTAGCATTCTGCTCTAATAGATACTGCTTTCATTCCTTGAATTTTTAGTATGTGTATCTGTTTGTTGACCCCTTCTATCCTAGTACACCTCTAACTTAGTTTCTTATATGTAAAATCATGACCAAATATTAGTTAACAAAGTTAGAACTTGCATCGGTGTATACATGATTTGTAAACAAACTTTACTGGAAAAGTTCACACTACATTTTTTCTATTAATTGTGGATAACTTTTACTTATTAAAATCAATACCAGAAGCATCAAGCTTCCCAAGTGAAGATAGCAAACCTTGTGTGTGGGGGAGGGTGGGGGGGAAACATAGACTTGGTTGGCATTGCTGTAGGGAAAAAGTAAGCTGAATTAAAAACATCTGGAGTGAAGTGGAAAAATCAAATGTTCTTTTCTGATTTAGCTGAACAATTCAAGGCTTTTATACAGCAAATTTTACAATCCTTCATAAGCTGGTGTCTTTGTCCACGAACTTCATAATTGCATAGTATCACCATCTTAATAATTTTAATTGAATGGAACTCCGTTCAACTTCTGACAAAATACACAATGGAAAGTGATGCTCGAATTCAACATTGATTCTTCCACAAAAACTCATTATTTACTTTTTTAAAATGATGATTGCTTCAGATTTTCTGTGAAGACACGAGTTGATGCAGAACTTTTACTGTAAAATCCACATGCTGAATCATTACCAGTGATCAAAAAATGTTCAAGATGGTGCTAGTTGTGGATATTGATATCAAAGCTGTAACAGATACTTTACGATTTAAAATATTAATGACTTTATGTTAAAATATACAATATTACAAGAAACTACTGTCCAGTAGTTTTATTACAGTAGATTTTACCTGTCAGGTGGAAATTTATTGCCAAATTAATATTCCAAGATGATTATTTTGTGATTAGATTGATGATGAAGAATGCATTTATAAAACGTAGTAGTTTACTAGATATAGTGAATACATTGTTGCTTCATCATGTATTGCTAATCTATTTTTAACCAAACTGATGCAGCAAAACAGATGGAGATAAACCAAAAACGGACTTAGGAATGGATTGAGGTTTAGATTTAAATTGCAGGTACCTAAATAATATTTGTCAGTAGTGAATGTTTTTTTTTTCAGTTTTCAGATAAAATTTGGCTATTTAATGCTCGATTGTTAAGGTATTCTGCAGCAATTTGTGCAATCGTAACTTGTAACTGACACATATACAAGGGATCTTAAAATTGATACGTACCCAATAACAAGGGATAATAACTATGAAAGCCCATAATAGATGTGGCTGTCGTTAAAATGATATTGGTTCCGATGGGAATCTTTGCAACCATGCAAGGAACCTTGTTAGTTATTGTAAAAGATGTTCAGTTAATTAAATAAAATAAACCTCAACTTCTGAGACAGCACAACCGTGAAGAAACATAGACAACCCTTTTTAAAATGAAAAATCAAATATCGAGGTTTATGTAATTTGCCTTAAAACCTTTTGTAATCATTCAGAGAATAAAATTTGCAAAGTTTAAAACATCAGTAACACTTGAAAACAGTTGACATGTTTTCCATGCTTTACATTTTGTGGTTTCTTTATATTTTATTAGGTATGCTTGGTCACTTCATCCACTGACAAAAAAAAAACCCATTTCATACAGTTTAGATTTCAGTCTGACAAAATTGAGATGACAGCAAAATGAATCTGTAATTTTCGGATGTACATCATTTTGGTGAGATGAACTACATTGTGACTGCAGATAATGCAAGGAAGACATCTTAGACCTGACAGCATTTCTGAAGAGAAAAGATATCTGATGTAAATCATCTATCAGAACTGAATTTCAAATTCTACCATAAAGAATTGATTGTTGATCAGTGTTGACCATTTATTCCATGTGTTATTGCATTGTTTTAATTGTTATCACTTTATCAGAGCACATGATATGACATACCTAAAACAATTATATTTTTGTTTGTTTTTTCCTGCCAGTTTTCTCCTCTCTCTTTGCCCCTCCCCACCCACCCTTGCACATCCATGTACTGATTCTTTGCTCTTCTAGTAGGCTTTCAGTTCTTTTAATTTTGATCCAACAGGAAGCGCACACTGCTTTCAGTAAGCAGGATCCAATATGTTGAATACCTCCTATCTCAACTGTTGGACTGTGATTCCGAGTTACTTTTAAAGTGCTTTTATTCTTGTTGCATTTTTAAGTTTGGATTCATTAATGTCTGTCTTAGCAAGCTTTGTTTTGATTTTTTTAATGGAGTTTGTAATTGATTCTCCCAGGAAATCACCTGTTAATTCAGAAGAATACATGTAATTGCTAATACAATAAATTGTCTTCCCATCGCCATGACATGCTGTCTTAAGCATTCTTTAAACTAACCCGGGAGTTTGTCAAAGCAATTTAAATAATGATTATCAACTCAAATCCATACCATTTCAATTGAGGGATGTGACACAAATAAAGTTGATGCGGTGTTTTGGTTTAGTGATATTAAGATGGAAATTGATTTGGGAATCAATATTTAAACAGTCATATCGGTTTTATTTAATTGAGGATAGATGAAATGGAATATTAACTTTGAAAATATTATTATGGTTGAAAGTGTCAAGGAATCAGAAAAACTTATTGCTCATAGCTTCTGGTGAAGCATCAAATTACAGTATTGCATCTTTCAGAAAAACAGCATTGAAAGCATTTGATTTGTTTGCCTGAGTCAAATATATATTTAAAGAGTAGATTCCCTCTGGGTAATTTTTTAGCGACATGCTGAAAATGAGCATTAACTAAGTGGTTGCTACCCTGATAAGTCTGGTCTTGGTCTGCATTTTTGGAGACAATGATTTAAACTTGTATGAAGATGGTGAAATGACTTTGTTGCACTTGGATGTTGATAGCAGGTGCATGGATAGGAATCTGGATGGCTCAACAAATGGGGGAAAGCTTGAGGCTTCAACAGACATCTTGAAAGAGATGTACCTCAAGAATAAATTGGATGTGTGTACGTTTGAGAATGGGATAGGTAGGAAGGAACCCACATAGTATCTATGTGGAACAATCACCAACTTCATTACAGCAAGAAGAATTAACCCAACATTCCTGATTACAGTTTCACTGGTCCAAAACACAGCTGCATCAGTAACACAACCTCAACACATTGCAGGCTCAAACATTCCCACAAAATACGGGATTACATCCTTGAAGTTACTGTTGTATCTTGAACACAATCGAAGCAATAGAAATACCTTTCACTTCAATGGTAAAATAAAACATTCTTTAGAATGCTGTTTAAAGAAATGAAGGCATGACTGCATAGAGTTTTTTTTTATGGATTGCAGTGTTGATGGTAACAAAATAGGAATGGCAGATGTCATGATAAAGGAAAGGAAGCAGGCCATTCCGTCCATCGAGTCTGCTCTGCCATAGACTCAGGCGATGAGTTATATATACCTGGCTTCTCAATAGATCTACAACTATCCCAAAACCTGAGTTACCCCACTCCATAAGCTCCAAATGATTTGTTACGGCCATGTGAATTGCGTCTTAAGCCTTCTGGATATCTCAATTACAGTTCCTAGGAAGAAAATGAGTAAAATGCAAGTCATTTTAAGAAGTTAGAATTAAACAGTGGGCAACAGCTACATCAGGTGGTGGAATAAAATGTGAAAAAGATAAAGGATCAGGCTAAATGGCTCCCAACTTCCTCCAACATTACTGATCCTATCCATTGATCACTTTCTCACCTATTTCTCACCTAAATCCTCGTGTCTGGTGCCCAAAATCTACGTCTCAGCCTTGAATACATTCAATAATTAACCATGCCCACCACTGAGACGGAGAATACCTAAATTTTCAATCCTTATCCCAGATTTAAATGGTCAACAACCTACTCTGAGCTAAACGAAATAGCATCTACCCAGTTGAACTCCTTGAGAATCTTATATGAATTTGCTGCTGTTCTTCAAACTCCAGTGAATAAAGATCAAACTTCTTTTCACTGGATCATGCAATATTGGAATTTATAAATATGATGGTTCCAATGCAAGTGTAGCTATTTTTTTTGGGGGGGGGGAGAGCAAATCTGTGCATACTCTTCCGAAAGAGCTTTCACCAAATCCCTGTCCAATCCGAGCAAGATTTCCTCACTTTTCACTCAATCTTCATGCCATAAAGGTATATCCTCTGCACTCATTCATTTCTCACCATTTAAAATAGACTTTTCTACCTATTTACACGCATAACCTTGCATTTCAATCGTTCACTACATTCCACTTGCTTCTTCCATCTACATTCCTCTGCAGATTCTTCTTCCTTTCCCCATCTGTCCATTTTATTACCCTGCTTGAATATTTGGACTCTTCATCCAGGTCCATGATTCTTTTAGGCATGCTTCAGGATCACAACTAGCAAGAAACATGATCATAGCTGACATAAAAAATCTTAATTGTATTGAGAAAACTAGCCCTGACCTTTTGTGGTTATAACACAATCATCATCTTTCTCCTTGGACCCAACATTCTTGATTTTATCCCTGTACCAAAGTCAATGATTCTGATCTACTGGATCTAAAACAATGCATCACATGATCATTACGGACCAATTCTTTAAAGTTTTGAACACAAATTTGACTATTTTGCCACAGTTTAAAGTCTTCAGACAAGTTTAATTCTCTTTTTTTTAATCTTTAAGATTTTATAACATGAATAAAATAAAAGATTACATTTAAAAAGAATAAAAGTAAGATAATAAAATTACAGTACCACATCGGTAAACTAAATAAACTACCCCCCCCCAATAATTATTACACAACATTAATAACCTAACTTAAAATTAGTCTAACCCCCCCCAAATAAAGAGTGAAGAGTTAATAAAGTGAACAATATATATAAGAAAAAAAAGCCCACTTACAAAAGAAAAAGATAAAACATAACAAGTAAAGATACAAAAAAAAAGTTTAAAGGATTATCAGATTTCCTTTATCTGTTTAGCTTTAGCTGTGGCCAAGAAATGCATAGCACTTACTTGGAAAGATAGAAATATATTAACTTTAGATAGGTGGCATTTGGAGATGAAATCCTGTTTGACCATGGAAAGGATATCTTTTTCAATTCAGGATAGAATGTCTTTTTATAGGTCAAAGTGGACTCCGTTTGTTAAATATATGCATTTAAGTTTGCTTTAAATATGTTTTTAAGTGTGATATTTTAGTATTGATAGCAAGTTGAATTATCAAACTGCTCCACAGACCTCAGGTGAGTTAGCAGAGGTTAAAAGCAAACATAATGATCAAAATAAGTTGCTGAGGGGAATAAAGAAAGAGATCACCGAATGGCATTTCAAATCCAATGAGACAAGTGAATAGATTCCCAATCATGAGACAAATACAAAACAATTTTTAAAAACAAAATCAAAACACTCATTTTTATTCAGCTGTTTTAGGAGATTAACAATACCAGTTATTTATAATCTCCACTCCATTGCTGTGGTTAAATGTTAATTCTTGCAGGACAGTATGCACCCAGGCTTCAATGCACAATTTGATCTTGTGCTCCAATTCACCAATGTCTTGATATACTAATGTAAAAAATGATTTCTGATGCACCTCTGTTTCTCATTAAGGCAAAACAAATATACTTGTATGGTGTAGTTTTAATTTGTATCAAGCACTGGTCCATCGTACATAGCACAAATGTTTTTCATCAGGCATGGAAATCAATTTTTTTAAATAGCTGGGAAAATTAACAAATCATAAGATCATTGCTAAAATGATTCTGGAATATTGTTATCAGCTTGCATTGTAAAACAGTAACAAATGGGCCTTCGGTCACTCAGACCTACTGTTACATTCTTGTTCATCTGTATCTCAATTCCATCTGTGCAACCTTATAACATTTTCCTCCAAAGATCACAAGCTACCAAAACGGTCAAGGAATTAAAGATGTTTTAATTATTTCACAAAGAAATTATAGTTTTCATAATTATCATGACATGACAAAGCCCAGAAAAAGGTCTCCAGGTCCACACTGATCATACATATATCAGTCGACCCTAATTCTAACTCTAAACACATTCAGCCCACATTCCCATTAATTTGTCTTCCCATCCCTTGATTACCTACTCAAGGGCAATTTATAGTTGTCCATTACACAACTGGCACATCTTTAGAATGTGGGAAGAAACCAGACACCAGGAAGAAACCCATGCAATCATAAACTCTAAAGAGATAGCACTCAAAGTATCAATTGAACCTATGTTGTTGGAACTCTGAAGCAGTAACACTACTTTATGAACAACTGCAACACAAAAAAAAAATGTTATCCATCCAATCTATTTCTAAATTATTTAAAAAAAAAACACAACTAATTTCCAAATTTAGTTTTTCATTGCTTATTGCAGAATTTCTATTTTTCTTGTCCATATTTAATGTAATAATTCCTCAGAAGCTAGTGGAGAAGCTGTCCTCACTGGGACTCAATATCCCTCTCTGTAACTGGATTCTGGACTTCATCAGGTTAAGTTTTTAATTGGAGTTCTAATGTCAAGTCAAGTTTATTGTCATCTGATTGCACAAGTACATCCCGACAGTGTTCTCTGGGCCTTGGTGCAAAACATGCAGACACACAGCCAGACAAAACACAAGTACAGACAAAGGATACCTATGTAAAACAAGCATTCATATATACAATAAATAAATAAACATTGTTTCATAAATTTGACTCTTAGTTAATTAGTGTGGGCATCTCCTTGGGTTGTTCAGCATTCTCACTGCTCGTGGGAAGAAGCTGTTCCTCAGCTTAATGATGCTGGCTTTGATACTCCTGTATCTCTTCCCCAATGGGAGCAGCTGAAAGATTCTGTGTGTAAGGTGGAAGGGGTCCTCAATGATTTTGCATGCCCCCTTCAGACAACAATCTGGTATATCATGTCGATGGGGGAGGGAGATTCCAGTGATCCTCTCTGCCACTTTTATGGACCTGTGTGGATTGACCCCTGCAGTAACTGTATCACACTATGTTATAGCAGCCCAGGATGCTCTAAACAGAGCTCTTGTTAAATATTGACATAATAGTTGCCTTGCCCGCTTCAATTTTCTCAGGAAGCGCAGTTGCTGTTGTGCCTTCCTGACAAGTGAGGATATGTTGTGTGTCCATGATAGCTCACTTGTTAAGTGAACTCCAAGGAACTTGGTGCTCTCCATGACAGAGTTATTGATTTGTAGTGGAGGGTGTCATTTTTAGTCCTCCTGAAGTCCATGATCATCTCTGTCATCTTGTCCACATTTAGATTTGGGTTGTAACTCTAGCCCCACTTCTTTGAAGTGAAACTCATTATTCTTGCTGATGAGGCCAACTACTGTTGTGTTATCTGCCAACTTGATGACATTGTTGGAACTGGATCTCGTGATGCAATTGTGGGTCAGTAACATGAACAGGAGCGGGCTGAGCACACAGCCTGAGGTCTACCAGTTCTCAGTGTGATTGCTTGATGTTCTGGTACTGACCCAGAACAACTGTGGTTCTTCCGTTAGAAAGTCCAGAATCCAGTTACAGAGAGGGATGTTGAGTCCCAGTGAGGACAGCTTCTCCACTAGCTTCTGAGGAATTATTACATTAAATATGGACAAGAAAAATAGAAATTCTGCAATAAGCAATGAAAAACTAAATTTGGAAATTAGTTGTGTGTTTTTTTTTAAATAATTTAGAAATAGATTGGATGGATAACATTTTTTTTTGTGTTGCAGTTGTTCATAAAGTAGTGTTACTGCTTCAGAGTTCCAACAACATAGGTTCAATTGATACTTTGAGTGCTATCTCTTTAGAGTTTATGATTGCATGGGTTTCTTCCTGGTGTCTGGTTTCTTCCCACATTCTAAAGATGTGCCAGTTGTGTAATGGACAACTATAAATTGCCCTTGAGTAGGTAATCAAGGGATGGGAAGATAAATTAATGGGAATGTGGGCTGAACGTGTTTAGAGTTAGAATTAGGGTCAACTGATATATGTATGATCAGTGTGGACCTGGAGACCTTTTTCTGGGCTTTCTCATGTCATGATAATTATGAAAACTAATTTCTTTGTGAAATAATTAAAACATCTTTAATTCCTTGACCGTTTTGGTAGCCTGTGCTCTTTGGAGGAAAATGTTATAAGGTTGCACAGATGGAATTGAGATACAGATGAACAAGAATGTAACAGTAGGTCTGAGTGACTGAAGGCCCATTTGTTATTTGTTACAGAGATGGAAATAGATAATGGAGACACAACAGTCTCCAAATGTAATGTGGAGCTCTGACCATCCCTCTGACTCCACAGATGCTGCTTGATCTGGGTGAGTTCCTTGTTTTGAGCTGGAAATAAATAACCATTGTTTTGAATACCTGAACCTAACCTGAGGGATGAATATTATCCTATGTTGTGAAGTCACTGGGTTAGCTTTATGGAAAAGTTTGTGGCAGGAGCCAAGGATGAACATAGGTCACAACTGGCATATTATGTCTTCCATATGATTGTAAGGACATGATTGCATTGCAGGGGTTCAGTGGAGATTCACCAGAATGTTGCCTGAGATGGCATGTTTCAGCTAAAAGGAAAGACTGGATAGATTAGGCTTTTCTTTCTTTGGAGTGGAGAAGACTGAGGGGAAATTGATGTATACAAAATTACAAGGGGCATTCATAGGCTAAATAGTGAGGATATTTTCCCCTTTGCGGAAATATCACAGAATATGGAGATATTGTGGGTATTTGAGCAAAGTTTTTTTTTAAGGGTGTTGAGATTGTGGATGTCTTGTTTGAACGCCTAGTGGTGGCAGGTACTCTCACAACGTCGAGGAAATAATGAAATATACATGAGAAAAACCAGTGACACAGAAGGGTATAAATGAATGCTGGGAACTGGAATTGACATGGATAAGTACTTGATCACTGGCACAGACATGGTGAGCCAAAGGGCCTGTTTTCATGTTGTATTGACTGTGTCAATAATTAGAGCTTCTCCAAGACATTACACTTCATAATGTCACAGATTCTGAACCAGAAAATTTAAACAGTTATTAGGCTGTTGAGAAATTCTATCAATATTTGGCTAACTATGCATTAAAATAAATAAAACATTTATAGAACTGGCCATTGGAAGTGTTGAAGATTATCAGTCCCTGCCAAAAAAAAAAGTGTGCCCCATTGATCAAAGTTATACGTGTGATCTCCGACTGTCTCAGTGCTGTTCCTTGTGAAACCCAAGCAGTTAGTCTGCAAACCTGAAAAAAATTCGATTTATTTGGAGACTTTCTCTGACCTTCAATCAATCCTTCCAGAATAGTTATGAAACATTTTCACCTGCAGTTCATGACTTCAAACAAGTAAAAACAGCACTGACTTTTTAACCCTACAGCAGATGATAGAAAATTGTGCTCCATTATATAAAGCAAGAAGTAAAAGAAATAACTTGAGTCATGCTACATACTTCTGAAGCAACCTTTTGGCTTTGAGAGAGAATTAAAAGCTATTTTTGAAGAATGGAAGTCTCCTGTAAAGGATTACAAGCAGCCTTACATTTATATTTAGATATTGGAGCCTTCCTAGTCAATGTGGCAAGACTAGAAGATACTACCGTAAATAGAAAGGAAGAAAATGAAAACCAGGGCAGAACTTGTCACTCAGGTCTGGGGCAGTACGGTTAGCATAGCGGTCAGTGCAACGCTGTTACAGTGTTCATTATCTGGCACTGTCTGTAAGGAGTTTGTAAGTTCTCCCTGTGTCTGCAAGGATTTCCCCAGGGGCTCCGGTACTGGGAGTTGTAGTTAATTTGGGTGAAATTTGGTGGCATGGGCTTGTGGGCCAAAATGTTACTGTGCTGTATGTCAAAATTTTAAAAAAATAATTAGAGATTAAATACCAGCATCAGTGAGATAAAACTCAACTGAGAATCACACTATTAAAGTGGGGCAGTTAAATCCACAAGATAAATATACTTTTCAGGAAAACAACATTGTAAGTCATGGTGGAAAACTCAACCATTTCATATGGGTTTGTTATTCCCAAATTCAGTTAACCAAAACTCATAGAAGCATGCAGTAGGTGTTACATTACAGAAATCAACCACTGCAATGATCCTGAGAACATATTTTTAAATCATCACAGTCCTCAGGCCAACCAGCCACGGGTAGAAGTGAACATTTGCCATTCATGAATCAATGTACTGGTTGACATAGCTACATTTGTCAAAGTGGTGAGTGAACAATCCTCACACTCCTAATCTAACTCCGGCTCAACTTGCCAAGGTATTTCCTTGCAATAGTACTGCAATGTTGATGCTTCTGTGAATACTTTTGTTGCAAATGACACTCTAAGAATGCCAACTTGAGATTCTGCGTAATTTCCAGTGATCTGATATTGTTCTGTTTCCACACTATTAGCGTCTTACATTGTAGTGAAAGCAAATGTAAATTTTGTCATTTTCATCTGTACCTCTGTGGTAATAACTTTGGCATTCTGACTGACCATCTTCTCCAATATTGACTGGGATCACCCATGTGTGAAAAGATTAGATGGAGTACAATTGTGTAAAGTGCTTCCAGGAGAGCCTTTGTGCCTCTGCAGAAATAGCCTCTCTTGGGATGTGGGAAATGCTTGACCTAATCCTCAGAAAGAAGCTGGTCAAACAGATGGATGAGTACTTCAGTGACTGAAACTTTCTGAGCTATTCTTAACAAATTAATCGCAGAAAGGGATAACGATATTTACCGGGTAAATAAGAATAAGGATTTTCATTTATTTACCTGAAAGGAAATATACCTTCAACTAATCTTACTTTTGGAACTAACCTTACTATTTTTGTCGATTCAATGCTTTCATTGCATGTACCTGAAGAATTCTGATACCTAGGAAATGTTTCAAATATAAGAAACCAAAGCTCATTCTAATATATTGGGAAAGTTTGGATGTAAAATCTAGTTCAGAATCTCTCCATAGGTCACACTAGACAAGCAGTCTTCTCCATAATATGAAGAGACGAATACTAACTGCAATATTTTAATGTATATCCGCGACATTAGCACAGTATAATACATATTGCCGGGAAACGCAGAGAGTGAGTTGGAAACCCCAATGGTCCAATTGCATTTTTGAATTGTAAATAATGCATGACAACTAGGTTTGTTTTCATTTCTAGGGGTTTCCAATCCTTTGTAATTTTTACTTTGTTGCACCTTGTTGGTAAACGGAAAATTTAAAAAAATTGTGCATCATTTAAAATTAAAGTCATTAAGTCAAGTAGCATCTTTGGAGAGTAAAAAGTTGAAATTTGTTTGTCAGCTGTGAATATTTTCAGAAGGTTCAGTTTTTCTTTCACATCTTCAGGACTTTTTTATTTGTCCGCAATTACTTCCTATTGGCACAATCGTGCGTTTTGTCTAGTTGGTTATTGCTTTTTAGTTACTTGTTAAAATGGAATATCAAATAGCTGAAAAATGCCATCCTGCCATGGAAACAGTAACAAAACTTTCACAACAAGGGGGATGTAAATGTAATCAATTCAGCTAACAAACTAACTGGTTTATCCCATCGGAGAAGAAAGCAAACAAAACCAATGATTTGCACCAATAGGTTGTTTCAGTTGGCAGGGATCCAATTATGTACTGTATGGACACCACTTGGAGATTTCCCTCTGTGCAAATAAAAAATAATGCCGTTTTATAATTAAAATGATTCCAGAAAAGCCTGAAGCATTTTCCTTCTGAAGTATGATCACCATGGTAATGGACAGGCTAATTTGTGCACGGCAAGCTTTCACAATAAGAAATTCAGTTGTGAGGTTAACAGAAGGAGAGCTATTGGGTAGGTGTGAGAATTGAAGCTATAACTCATCTTCTCATTTAAATAGTTGCTTGCTATCCTTAGATGAGAACATAAATACTAAAGCCTGTCCTTTAACTTGATCTGAAAGGCTGCACCTTCGTGAGTAGCCTCTCCACAGTACTTCATTAAATGATCAGCTGAGATTTTGTGTGAGATAGAATGGAACTTTTGAGTCAAGAGATCTTACTCTGTCAATATTGTCCACAATCACTCAGAGGCATTCTGTGGAAAGTGCTCAACAAAGACCAGAAAAATTCAAACTACGATTGAACAGAATTCTCTTTTTTTGTGCAATCAAGTCCACTCTGTGCATATTGATGTCAGTTGATTTTCTTTTTGAAACAATTATGTAGGTGGAAAGATTTACATAAATTTTGTGCAATCCATTTTTTTCTTAGGTTAGTGGATGTGGCAAAAACATCATCGGTGTATATGAATGGTTAGTCAGTAATGTCTTTATGACCACAATTCAACATGTGGTTTGATAAAAGTTACAGCTTTCAATTGGGGAAAATGCAGCTGAGGTAGTCTTTGTGTTCCCTTGACCATATTCCTTTCAAAGTCCTTGATTTTGAATTTGTTTAGAAATACCTAACTCTAAAAATTATGGTAAGATTGAGCTTGGTAACAAGAGTTTTAAATGAGATATTTTTGGGGTGCAAACCCGTTGAACCCTCACCACATCAACCCACAAAGGAAGAAAAAAAAAAAAAAAAATTAGCCAAGGACCTCTGCACATTGAGCAAGTAGCACCCAAAACACTCAAGCCTATATATCATATTGTGATAATAATCCATGAATTTGTCCAAATCACTCATAGTTTCTTTAATGGTATATCTGATTTTCTCTAAGCTGAAACAAGACATAATATCTTGCATCTAATGCATGTGTGTCAGTGGTAGACTATCTTTCCATTTAATTAAAATTGCTCGTCTGGCTATCAATGAGGTAAAAGCTACAACTCTGAGTTAAGTTCAAGGAAATATATTCCTATTGCAAATAACCAAACAAAGCAATACAAGGACAAGGATCTACCTTGAATCTCAGAATCTCTGAAACTATCTGGAAAAAAAAATCGTCCCCAAAACTCTCAGTTTTGGACACTCCCAAAATATTTGAACCAGTAATGCCTAATGAATTCTATATCTGTTACATATTGGATCCATGTCAGAATAAAAATGGGATAATTATTCTTCGACCAATGCATTCTATAGACGACTTTGAATTGTTATAAACTAGGTCGTGCAAAAATGAGGTATTGTCAATCAGGTCAAGAGTAGAATTCCAATCTTCATCTGAAATAAAGATATTCAAATCTCTTTCCCATTCCCTCCTAATTGCATTTCCAGAACCCACTTTTAGATCCATCAGATTTTCATAAATGGTAGCTATCAAGTCGCTATGATGACATTTTATATCAAAAAGTTATCCCAGAACATTGGCTTTGGGAACTCGGGGAAAATTAGAAAGTTTACATTGAGCAGAATGCCTAATTTGTAAGTATCTAAAAAAAAAATGCCTATTAGTAAAGTTACATTTAACTATTAACTGTTCAAATTATGAAAAGTTTCCTCAGATATATAAATCCCAAAGACTTTTAATACCATATCTGACCCATTCTCTAAAACCTGCATCCAATATAGAAGGCTGAAAAAAAAAGATTTTGTGATAGAATACGTTTTATATTGTATATAGATATATTTTTAGGAGATAAATTGGGGCAGTTCTTTTTAGTGTAGGTCACATACAAACATTTCAAAAGAGATCTCATTTAAAATACTGGAGCTCTGCTCAAGCCAGACAGGCCGGCTCTGAGAGCCTTTGCAAAAATTTTGACGAGTGCCCAAGGGACTTAATTAATGGATTGTTGTTTTGAAAGCAACAGATGAAAGAACTCGGAGGATTAGGTTTGGAGCCACAGGATGTCTGAGTGGCGCTTGCTGTTCTGAGCGGAGGGGGGGGGGGGGTCATGTGATTTTGCAAGCAGAGAGAGTCAAATGAGCTTTTCTCAGAGAGAGAGAGAGAGAGAGAGAGAAAATTCAGTTCTGCAGTTTTTACAGTTCAGCAGCAGCAGTTGGGACTGAAATATGTCAAGCTGGCAAGCTTGTGGAAAACCCCATCTGGAAGATGGGTTGTGAGTACTTAATTCAGCCTGATCAAAGCCCTTGTGGTCCATACAAGAGGAGCCAATACTGGCTGCCTAATGTTTCACTTGAAATAAAAGAAACAAAAAGGAACTCTGTGGTAACCTGAAAGAAAGAGGTTATCATCTGGAAAACCCTGATGGGGCAAGTTTCTTCAGCAAGACACTGATGTATGTGGCTGATTAAAAGGGATCAATTTGTGTCGAACGAACAACAAATCTCTCTCTGAAAACAAACAAGAACTTTCCTTACCTTTTTTTTTAAAACCTTTCGAACACCAAAGCCTGGTGAAATTCATACATGTTAAGTTCTGTACACAGTATAAAAATTGCCTGCAGCCAGTGAACTTGGAAGAATAAGAAGTGAGATTGGACTGTGAACCAAATAACTTTTCTAAACTAAAATACACATGACATAACATGTGCTCTCAGAATTAGAAGGGGGTTATGTTTGGTTAAGTTAATAGTAATAAAATAAAGTTTGATCCTGTTTTCATGTTTGAAGATAATTAAAAGCAACTTTTGTTTAAGTAACAATTTGTCTTGATAAATATCTATTGCTGCTGGGTTTTGGGGTCCTCTGGGCTCGTAACAATTGTTAATAATAGGACTGGATATAGAAATTTTAAGAAGATCAAAAAATCTTCTAAATTGCACCCATACCCTGAATCTATGTAGTTAACCATTTTGAAAAGTTCAATTTCATTTCCACCCAAGCACGATAATCATCTAAAGAATCAAAGTATAATAACAATAATAAATTTCATATATTAAATGCCCAATAATATCTAAAGTTTGAGAGAGACAGACCCCGTACATTTTATTTCTTCAAAGATAGGTTTTGTTTATACTAAGCTGTTTTTTTTTGTCATAAATAAGACAAAATAATCAAATCTAATGAGTTTTAGGAACAAAAATTGGTAAGGATTGGAACATATACAAAATTTTAAGTAAAATTTTCATTCTAATTGCATTGATACATCCAATCATTCACATAACAAAGGGTCCATCTTGACAACGATTCTTAAGTCTATTTAAGTAGGCCGAGGAAGTTTTCTTTTAATAAATTCTTGCAACTCTTTGTACTTGTAATTCCCAAATATTTAAACTGGTCTTTAACTAGTTTGAAAGGGAAATTGGTATAAACTGCCAAAAATGCATTAATGGGTAGTAATTCACTCTTATGAAAATTTATTCCATACCCAGAAAATTCAGTAAATTGAGCAAACAGCAATAATAGATTCGCAATTATGCCTCAGGGTTAGAAATAAACAAGAGATCATCTGCATGTAAAGAAACTATATGTTCGATTCCCTTTCGGAAAATTCCATTGAATTCTCTAGTATCCTGCAAAGATGGTCACTAGAGGGTCCAAGCTAAGATCAAGAAAGCAAGGGGTTAACAGGCAACCTTCTCGAGTTCTCCTATAAAGCCTGAAACATTTTGATTGTTGCGTATTTGAGCGTATTGAAGCCATAAATACATGAGTTTAATCCACACAATAAAAATTGGACCAAAAATAATTTTTTTAAAACCGTGAATATATATATATATATTCCATTCAACTGATCAATAGCTTTTCAGCATCTAGTGATAACGGTCATTCATTGGGGGGGGGGGGGGGAAATGCACTATATAGAATAATCGATGCATATTATGAGTAACGGTTTTAATAAAACCTGTCTGAAAAGTATTGATAATCAATGGTAAAATATTCTCTATTACAGATATGAAAATATATTGCCAGTCCTTCAGCATAGCTGGGTCTAAATACTGGATCCTAAATTCTACTCCCATAAATATTGGAAGTACTCTCACTGGAAGGATGACAGCAGCTCTCGGACAATTGAAAACGGGCAATAAATGCTGGTCTTGCCAGCCACACCATTGCATCTTGGAAACGGAATGAAAAATGCAACAGGCCGTTGCAACAGCTCTGGAGAAATAAAATGCATGAATTTGTCAGGTTGGTTCAGTTCACTCTCTCATCGGAAATGTTGCCTGGGGCTTCCCACATCTGCAGCTTCTTTGTTTGGCCACCGGCCAAAACGATTCACCCACACGCTGAACACCATTCACTCTGGAGAGGGGGAATTAAAGGCGCATCCCACCGTTACGTGGAGCCCGCCCGGAATAACTTGCAGCTTCAGGACCCTCCTTCTTCCAAATGTCTTCATCACATCCCAGCATCAACTCCCGACTATCTGCTCTGGGCTGTGCCCAAGAAGCGAGTTCTATTCGGCTGAGCGGGTTGGTGGGACCGAGAGAGAGCGCCGACCCCTCTTCGCACGTCTCGCCCAGGTCGTGGAACATCGTCCACCTGGCGGCGGCGGCGCCCAGTTCGCACCAGGTGCTTCGCTGCTGACACCCAGCCGAGGTGGACCTGCAGCGGATGGAGGAAAAGGTTAGCTGACAGATCCCGAATTTGCAAGGGTTACGCGGGGGGGGGGGGGTGTAGAGCGGAGCGCTGCAGGCAGCACCGGGAGGGAGGCGGTGGGGGTGGGGTGGGGGGGGGGTAGGGGTGGGGGGGGGTGGTAGGGGTGGGGGGGGGTGGTAGGGGTGGGGGGGGTGGTAGGGGTGGGGGGGGTGGTAGGGGTGGGGGGGGGGGAGTCCGCTACAGGCAGCGTCGGGGAGGTGGGGGGGGGGGTGGGATGGAAGAGCCCGCTGCAGGCAGCACCGGGGAGCTGGTGGGGTGGGGGGGAGAGAGCCCGCTGCAGGGAGCACCGAGGGGAGGGGAGGGGGGGGGGAAGAGAGAGAGCCCGCTGCAGGCAGCGCCGAGAGGGGGGAGGGAGGAGAGGGGGAGAGAAGGGGGGGAGGGGGAGGGAGGAGAGGGGGAGAGAAGGGGGGGAGGGAGGAGAGGGGGAGGGAGGAGAGGGGGAGGGAGGAGAGGGGGAGGGAGGAGAGGGGGAGGGAGGGGAGGGGGGAGGGGGGGGGGGAGGGGGGGGAGGGGGGAGGGGGGGGAGGGGGGAGGGGGGGGGAGGGGGGAGGGGGGGGGAGGGGGGAGGGAAGAAGAGAGAAGAGAGAGAGCCCGCTGCAGGTAGCGTCGAGGGAAGGGGGAAGGAAAGGAGAGACGGCTGCAGACCCGTTCCCTGACGCTTGTCGGTTTCACATCAGTGTTCTGCAGAGTTGCTGCCCGAGCACAGAGAATCATTTCCGCATTTAAAGCCCAAATGAAATTGCACCTTTCCTGTTGGGTAACGCGGGCTGTTGAGAAACGGAAGTGAAAACGGGACCCGAGAAATAGAAATGACAAACTTCTGTGTTTGATGCAGCAGGTCGCCCCTGGGAGGTTGCAAGGAGTTTTTAAAACAAGAGTCCCTCTTGCAGTTGACTCAATGGAAGGGGTTCAAACCCTTCCCTTCACTGCGAGTTTAACAAAAGGTAAAGGCTTCTGAATGGCTGGTAAGTTTGGGTTTTCTATTGTGTCAATTGGTGGGTTGGGTATCAGACCCTGGGAGAGAATGACGAGATCAATAGTTGCTGGACGTGGACAAGAACTTCGGGATTTATTGGGGAAATGGAGAAAAAAACACGTGAAATAATTCGAGACTCGCTTGTTCCGGGTCCTTTGACGAAGGACCAAAGGGGGTTTGCTGTCGGAGAACTCTCTTTCTTGGATGTTAGACGGAGTTTTTAAAGCCACGATGAAGCCGCACGCAATCAAACTTAAAGTAAACTTTCCCAGGCTACGTTTTTTTTTTGTGGGGTGGGAGAGAACACTTCAAATTTGTTGCCTTCCAGGTGAACCCGAGCCTTGAGACATTTCCCATTGGTTTCCTTTCAGTCACGAGGGCTGGACCTTTAAACTTCGGCCGAGGAAATTACGATGCACGGTGCCCTCCAGAATGTTGGGGACGGATACATTTTTTTCCCTCCATTATTTGCCACTGTTTAAAATTTACAATCAAACAATTCACATGGGATTCCAGTGCACATTACACATTTTACTAAAGGGTATTTGTTTTGGTTTGACTATGTAGATAGTACAACACCTTTTGAGCATCGTCCCCTCATTTCAGCACATTGGAGACCTAGCAAAAGTATCCTGGTTGCATATCCCTTCCATACAATGACTGCTTGAAATCTGTACATTAATTACCAGGTGCTGAGTATCTTCTCTGGTGATACTCTGCTAGGGCCCTGCTGCAGCCATCTTCAGCACCTGCATGTTTCTGGGGTTTGCCCCTTTAAGTTTTCTTTTCAACAGATGAAAGGCATAATCAATTGGATTGGGATTGGATGACTGACTTGGCTAGTCAAGAATTTTCCTGTTTTTAAGCTTTGAAAAACTCCTTTGTTGCTTCATCAGTATGTTTTGTCTTGCTGTGGGAAGAATTGCTGTACAACGAGTTTGGAGGCAATTGCTTGAACTTGAGCAGATGTTTCTATACACCTCAGGATTCATTTTGCAACTGTCATCCGTAGTTACATCATCAATTAAGATAAGTGCATCACTACCTGTGGCAGCCATACAAGCCCAGGCCATAACACCTCCACTACCATATTTCACAGATGAGGTGGTAGCTCTGGATCTTGCACATTTCCTTTACACTGTGACTTAATATTTTGTGTTTTGTAATGTATGTAGATAGGATTTTTGGAGATAAAATGTGCTAGGTTTTTAGTGTAGGTCACATGCAAACATTTTAAAACAGATCTCATTTAAAATACTGGAGTTCTGCTCAAGCTTGACATTCCAGCTGCAAATGCCTTTGCAAAAACTTTGAAGAGTGCTCAAGGGACTTCACTAATGGATTTTTGTTTTGAAAAGCAGCGGATGAAAGAACTCATCGGATTCACAGTCTGTTTGAGTGGAGGTTGCTGTTCTAAGAGGGTCATGGGGTTTTGCAAGCAGAGAGAGTCAAACAGGCTTTTCTCTGTGTGAGAGAGAGAGAGAGAGAATTCAGTTCTGCAGTTCCACAGTCAGCAGCAGCTGGGACTGGAACAGGACAAGCTGGCAAGCTTGTGGAAAATCCCCATTTTGAAGATGGTTGTGAGTGCTTAGTTCAGCCTGGTCAAAGCCCTTGTGGTCCATACAAGAGGAGAGGACGGCTGCCTAATGTTTCACTTGAAATAAGAGAAACAAAAAAGAACTCTGACCTGAAAGAAAGAGGTTATCATCTGGAAAACCCTGATGGGGCAAGTTTCTTCAGCAAGACACTGATGTACTGATTAAAAGGGGTCAGTTTGTGTCCAGGAACAACAAATCTCTCTCTGAAAACTGACAAGAACTTTCCTGAGGGGTAACCATTTACCTTTCAAGCACCTAAGCCTGGTGAATTAATAAATGTTAAATTCTGTGCACAGTATAAGAATTGCCTGCAACCAGTGAACATGGAGGAACGAGAAGTGAGATTGGACTGTGAATTAAAGAACTTTTCTGAACTTACTACGCATTACATACACGTGTGCTTAGAATTAGAAGGGGGTTGTTAGGTTAGTTAAGTTAATATTAGTAAGTTAATAATTTAGAAAAAACTTTTAGTTTAAGTAACCATTTGTCTTGGTGAATATCTATTGCTGCTGGATTTGGGTCCTCTGGGCTCATAACAACACCTCCACACTTTGCTCTTGCCATCACTCCGATACATGTTAATCTGTCCACATGACCTTTTCCAGAATTCTGCAGGCTCTTTTAAATGCTTTTTGGCAAACTGTAATCTGGCCATCCTGTTTTGGGGCTAACTAGTGGTTTGCATCTATTTCTGTTCATGAACTCTTCTGCGGACAGTAGTCATTGACACATTCATACTTGCCTCCTGAAGAGTGTTTCTGATCCGTTGGACAGACATTTTGGAGATTTTTCTTCATGTGATGAGAATTCTTTTGTCATCAGCAATGGAGGTCTTCCTTACACTGGTATCTCCCTGGTGGAGTCAGTCGCGGCGACTCGGGAGACCAAAAAGTGGCTAGCGCTCTCACCAAGGCGATGTCAGGGCGACGTCTCCAGATAAGGTGACAACCAATTCGCCCAGAAGTCAGGCAGTTGGGGCGACATTTGGCAGTTGAGGCGACGTCTCCAGCAGTTACTGCGTCTCCTTGGTCTCCAGCAGGTCTCTGCGACATCTCCCCAGTGGCGGACAAAATTAGTCTCCGCGTCGTCGGCGCAACTGATGGAGACGTCGCAGAGACCTGCTGGAGACTGGAAAAAGTCTCCAAAAAAATCGAGCATGTTTGAATTTCCCGCGACTCCCGGGAGACCCAGCTAGTGTCCGCAACCAGAGGAGACTTGAGTCACCACCTAGTCTCCAGGCCAATGAGATAGGCCCTTTAGTCTACCAGTCCCTTTATGACTACTGAGCTCATCAGAACCTTCTTTCTTAATGATGTTCCAATTGGTTGGTTTTGGTAATCCTATAGTTTGGTCGATGTCTCTTAATCTTGTTTTTCAGCCTCCTAATGACTTCTTGGATTTACATTATATTACAAATACAGTGAACCCCATTTACCAGCAGCAATAGAAATACACCAAAGCAATGGTTCCTTGAACAAAATTAGTTTAATTCTCTGAGTATAGAGCAACAAGAGCAACACTTAATTTATCAATACTAAGTTATTTACATAATCCCTCCCCTTCCCCCCCCCCCCCCCCCACCAACCTAATCTAAATGCAAATGTGTGTAATGTGTTTTCAAGTAAGTCCTTTTTACTGGCCAATCTTCCACTGACCATGTTTCCAAAGCCACAGTTTCCAGTAATCCTCAATCCTGTGCACAGAATTAAACAGTCATAACATTCAAGCAAACTTCAGTGCTTTACTTGGAATTACCAATGAGGAAAGTTGTGAAGAGTTACAGAATGATGGTTGTTGCTTGTTGGACACCCTGAACAGGAGTGCCTTCCAGAGGAAACTTGTTTTCTTTCCAGGTTCTTCTCACAGAGATCTCCTCTTCGCCACACCGGGAAGACTAGCCACCACTCCTGATTTCCACAGAGAGTACACTCAGGCAACCTTATTAGAACTTAGCCCAGTCTTGGAAAAGGAACCTTTTCAGCAGACTCCTCTTCTGACCAGCCTTTCTCAGACTGCCCTCTGCTAACTTCTCTTTGTTTTCTGCCCCTCCCCTCCTGATATTCCAGGCACTGTTATTTTTTGTTATCAGTTTGCAAATGTTGCAATTTCCAGGCTTTACAAAAAACACGTGGCCCCAACTCTCTGCAAGTGTTTCAGTTTCTGGGGTGTGCTTCCAAATGTTGCTAAAGCCCAGAACCTTCTGTTTGCACCTGTGCTTTCTGATACCTGCACCAATGGAGCAATTAAACATGCCTGAGTAATCACACACACATGTGAAGCCAAATGTCCCAAACATTATGGTGCCCTGAAGTGGGGAACTATTTATAAAAAGTGCTGTGATTTCTACATGGTCAAACCAAAACATATAGAAATAACCTTGAATAAAATCTGGAATACATGAGTTGTTTGATTACAAATTTAAAACTGTGGAGCATTGGGGCAAATAAAGAAAAAAAAGTGTCTGTCCCAACATTATGGAGGGCTCTCTAATTAAGCATCCAAATCGGCTTGTATAGGACAACTTTGGTTCTGGTCCTGAAAAAAAATTGATATATCTAAATAATTTTAAAGATCATTTCAATGTAAATAGTGATTATAATAGTCAGAAAATCCAGATGCCAGAAATCCCGGGAATTGAGACCTCTCAAAAACTCTCGGCTGAAGTCCAGACCACCCGAGAATCCGAACTTCACAAAAACTCTCGGATTTTCTCAATTTAAATTTAGACATACAGGGTGGTAACAGGGCTTTTTGACCTACGAGACATGCCACCCCTGGGGAAAACCCATGCAGACACAGGGAGAACATACAAACTCCTTACAGACAGCATGGATTTGAACACCAGTTCTGATTGCTGGCGCTGTAACAGTGACGCACTGACTGCTATGCCAACTGTGCCATTGCTTTTGCCAGAGATGTACAGCGGCAACAAGCGAGCTTGTAGAAGTCGCAGAAATGTAAGAAAAAAATTGTTTTTTTATTTGTATTTTATGTGGGGGAAAAAAAGTGTAGTTAATAATCTATCAAAATTTACCTGTTTATTCTCTTTAAATTTGAATTTTAAAAAGTACTGTGAGAGTCTGGAAAATCTGAAAATCCGTAGTGACCCAATCCCTGAGCAGTTTGGATTTTTGGACTTTTACTGCATTGCAGGCATTTATTTAGAAATTTTCAACAACTGAATTTTCAGGTTTGTTCTTAATTTATATAAAGTTTTCCACTTTGTCTTTCAAAATAGTGAATTTCCTTCAAATTATTGTTTCTTGGACAAGTAGACATTGTAAAATAAAAAAAAGTCAAAAATATGGCCACATCTGTGCCAATTTTAAATGGTTGCCTGATAGTTTATTGATCATTTTATTCCACTTTCCTATTTCCTCTTTCTGCTAAATAAAGTTGTTGCATTTTGGCAGAACAAACCAAAGTAGGACATACTTGGTAAACGGTAGGGTATTGAGGAGTGCGGTAGAAGAAAGGGATCTGAGAATACAGACACATAATTCCCTAAAAGTCCATCACAGGTGGATCGGGTTATAAAGAGAGTTTTTGGCATATTGGCCTTCATAGCTCAAAATATTGAGAATAGGAGTTGGGATGTTATGGTAAGGTTGTATAAGACATTGGTGAGGCCAAATTTGGAGTATTGTCTGCAGGTTTGGTCACCGAACTACAGGAAAGAGAGTTTGGGGAGAGCATTAGGGGAAATTTCTTCACAAAGAGAGGGGTGGAATATGGAACAAGTTGCTAGCTGAAGTAGTGAATGAAGGATCAGTTTGAACATTTAATAAAAATTTGGCAGGTACATGGATGGGAGGGATATGGAGGGTGATGGACTGAGTGCAGGTCAGTGGAAACAGGCAGAATAATACATTGATACAGACTTGGGGCCAAAGGGCCTATTGTCTGTGTTGTAATGTTCAGTGGCTTTGGATGCAGTGCAGATGAGGTTCACCAGGTTGATTCCAGATCGAGTTAGCTGGAACTATACTTGCTAGAATTCAGAAGAATGTGAGGAACTTGTGGAAAGGTGCACTATAATGATTGGTGAGTCTAGAACTCCAGACATGGCCTCGAAATTTAGTGTAGTAGATCTTGGGCAGAGATGAGGAGGAACTGCCTTTCCCAGAGAGTAATGATTCATGGAATTCTCTGCTTAAGAAAGCAGTGGAGCATGTCTCATTGAATGTATTTAAGATGCAGTTCGATAGATATTTGCATAGTTAGCAAATTAAGGGTTAAAAGAAAAGATCGGTTGGTCCACAGCCAGCTCAGCCATGATCTTATTGAATGGCAGAGCAGGCTCAACAGATCAGATAGACTATTCCTATTTCTTGTGCTCCTATCAATATAACTAATGATCTGTTTCACCTCACACTGGGCAGAAAACTCTAGATATTAATGACCTTCTGAGAGAAGAAATGTCATTATGCCTTGGTTTTAAATGACTGATTCCTTGTGCTGTACTTTTATCCCTTTTTTCATAACTCTTCCACCAGTGGAAAAAATCTTGATGCCTTTTTTTTTCCAAGCTGCTTCAGAAACTTGTATGTTTGAATAAGGTCACCCCTCATTCTTCTAAGCTTTAAGGAACACAGACCCAAGCTGTCTAACCTCTCTCTCACAAGGACAAATTCCTCATTCCAGTCGTCTCCTTGGAGTTGTCTCTGACGCAACCAAGCTTCAAGTACAAAAGTGACCTCTTTAATGCTATTGTTTGAGACGAACAGCATGGAAACAAGCCCTTGGCCCATTAATTCTGCGTCGACCATGAAACACCGACTCAACTATGCATTTGGGGCAATTTGTAAAGGAAGATTAATTTGCATGTCTTTGGGATGTGGAGAAAACTAGAGCACGTGGGAGGGTTTTTACAAGTTCCCAGGGAGATCGTGCATTCTCCACGCATTCTGCACCGGAAGTGAGCATTGCACTTGGGTCACTGAAGCTTTGATGTGGTAGTGCAGTGAACTGGGATTCACCAGAAGTGTTCTGTACTGACGATTGGTCCCGCCTCCTGGCTCCTCCCCCAGGAGGGCCTGTATATAACCCTGCTTTTCCACCTGAACCCCTCTGAAGCCTGTTCATGAACCCCACCTGTGTTGTAACCTAATAACGCATTATTAGGTTTCTTTCTTTCTTTGGCTTGGCTTCGCGGATGGAGATTTATGGAGGGGTAAATGTCCACGTCAGCTACAGGCTCGTTTGTAGCTGACAAGTCAGATGCGGGACAGGCAGACACGGTTGCAGGGGAAAATTGGTGGGTTGGGGTTAGGTGTTGGGTTTTTCCTCCTTTGTCTTTTGTCAGTGAGGTGGGCTCTGCGGTCTTCTTCAAAGGAGGTTGCTGCCCGCCAAACTGTGAGGCGCCAAGATGCACGGTTTGAGGCGATATCAGCCCACTGGCGGTGGTCAATGTGGCAGGCACCAAGAGATTTCTTTAGGCAGTCCTTGTACCTCTTCTTTGGTGCACCTCTGACACGATGGCCAGTGGAGAGCTCGCCATATAACACGATCTTGGGGAGGCGATGGTCCTCCATTCTGGAGACGTGACCTACCCAGCGCAGTTGGATCTTCAACAGCATGGATTTGATGCTGTCGGCCTCTGCCATCTCGAGTACTTCGATGTTAGGGATGAAGTCGCTCCAATGAATGTTGAGGATGGAGCGGAGACATCGCTGGTGGAAGTGTTCTAGGAGCCGTAGGTGATGCCGGTAGAGGACACATGATTCGGAGCCGAACAGGAGTGTGGGTATGACAACGGCTCTGTATGCGCTTATCTTTGTGCGGTTTTTCAGTTGGTTGTTTTTCCAGACTCTTTTGTGTAGTCTTCCAAAGGCGCTATTTGCCTTGGCGAGTCTGTTGTCTATCTCGTTAGGTTTAATAATGCATTAATAATGCTCTCCAGTTGAGCGTGAGCTTTTATCTATGCTACAAGTAGCTTCATAGTTCTTCTGACTGTAATAATCCATCATGAGCAGAGACCAACCTAAATTTCTTCTATATTGCTGTACAATTTCAAAGTCCAGCTGTGGCATAGTTTTACAGTTGCTGATAGGTTTTCTGTTTTGTTTGCTTGTAATTTATGGATGGCTGAGATGACAGGATTTGCAGGGCTTTGATTATTCAATGTTTTAAGTGAACATGTGGAAACCTACATTATTTTCTATAATTCAATGGAGTGGTTTTCTGACAATTGGGTCATTTAAAATGCATTCCAATAATCTTGAAAAATGTCTAGTACTTACGTTTTAGTTATTTTGAGCAGTGCTAAGGTGATGTGAATCTGTATTTCAAACTTGGATTTTAACTTAAGGCTATCTGCTTTGCTTTTTAAGAGATGAAAAGTAGTATACTATTTTATGATATGTGTGCAGTAACTTGAAAGCACATTTCTGAGAATTGTAGAGTTCAGGCATTAGGTTAAATTCATCAGAACTCCTGGGATATATGCTTTAAACATTCTGCTTTATGTGATTGCAGTCTAAAGATCTAGTCTGTATATTAGCTTCCACAGAACTATCCTGTGGTGACATTGTGCACTTTGTATCTGGATGGGGGAATAGAGTCAGGTTGAATGATGTGGTCCTGATATTTCTATTTGGGGTTTGCAGAATCGCCTCAGCTTAGTTGCAGTATCTCTAATATTTATTTTAACACTTTGAGTATTGCCTTGTACTCCTCCACAATTTCAGTAATTATGTTATTCAGAAATGCCAGGAAATTAAGATAGGCTTTGCATTTCTGCACATTTCATTTTTGTAGATTTTTATATCTTGTTTTACAAAGATGTACTCATGATACACTAATTCATCATTTGTATTTCCTTTTACAGATAAGTTATATTCCTACTTTGAAACTAATTGAGTTTTGCAAGTTGGATTTTGTTTAAGACTGAGGAAAGGATGAAGTATGCACTTTATCAACATGAATTAATCATAAAACTACTTTATACCATTCCAGGTGGACTGGTATGTGGTGAAAACTTGGTGACTATCCAGCAGACTATTCATAGTTAATTAAAAACTGAGATGAGCTTTATCCTGTTAATTTCTCATCATTTCAATGTTATTATTAACGCTGAGCGCAGCAGAGAATGAAAACATTGTGTTAATAAAAAGCAAAGGTGACAGATTATGAGTTGACCTATACAAATATCAGGTGCACAATGGACTTGGAAACTCACTAAAAATCATCCACTGAGTGACTCAGTGCTCAGGTTTGTGATACTTTTTTACAGGTCAATTCAGTCACCATTATGTGGGTTACAAGGTGTAGTTTTGGCAAGATTTGACGCTCATCACGTGTAGCAAATGAAGTAGTTTTGTTTCCTTTTTGTTAAAGTTGAACACCATTTCCTGATTGTGGAAGGGAGCTGAAAATGCGACATTTATTTTTGGGCTGTGTATGGCCAATTTTTTTAAAGTGAGAGTTTCAACAACTTGCAGAAGATTAAGAAATACACATAAATCTTACTCAACTTTGGCAATAAAATGTTAGTTAAAAATAGTTACAGTATTAAGAGAATAAACAGAAAGTGAGGGTGAAGTCGATGGTGTAAGCACAAACCCATTTCATCTTTGTCTGTTCAACACTTGCTTCCTCTCCTGCATCTAACAATAAACAACCATTCAATTCAAAATTGTTGTTAGAATCTGATTCAGTGGAGTCTGGTTGCTTAATAGTGTCAAATTTGAGACCAACTATCTCGCTACCTGCTTTATTATAACACCTCATCTTTAATCAGTGTCTTCTATCAAAGAATGATTAACAAAGATCTATTTAGCAGTTTTGGCGCTATATCAAGTAAAGATTTAAATATCATCAATGCCCATTATGAATTGTTCATAAAATACATGCTGATTGATTGGCTTAAGGTAAAAATGCATAAAGCTCTGCTTTCATCATTAATGTACTTGGAATTTTGCAGAACAATGAAACTTCTGTTACTTGTAGACTCCTGTCTCCTGAAGAACTATTGCTTGGTATGCAGCATAGGGAAGCAAAAGTTGGAAAATTTTATGTATTATTACACAACAATAAAGGAGTCTTGAATCTTGTGCACCAAATGAATTTTCTTCCATATAAACATTCTGATAAATTGTCTTATAATGGTATATCATTCTTGACTGATTTTCAGCTCAATGCTTTGAAATCTGTAACAGTGTTAGAAAGATCTTAATGATCTTAACTCTCACTTCAATGCATCTCTGAACATAAGAAGCTGGATAAATAGATGATAACACTGGATGTGTTTTCAAGGAGGCCCCACCTACAATGGCCATGTAAACATCAAGGAGTACACAAGCTCAATGACTGGCTACATTAGCAAATTCTTAGAGGATATTACAGATATCAAATGTGACACAAATACTATATTTGGACGAAGAAGTCTGTGCACTTCTCAGAGCTGTGGTAATGCTTCCTTCGGGACAGGAGACAGGATGCCACTAAGATCAGCCAGGGATAAACTCTCCCAGGCAATCAGGAAGGTAAAGCATAGGTATGGACAGAGGATCCATCACCAGCTGTGTGACACTGGCAACAAAAGGTGCATGCGGCAAGGGATCAAGACCAAAACAGATAACAAGACAACCTTGAGAGTTGAAGACAATGATGTCTCCCTTCCAGACAGTCTGAACAACTTTTATGCATGATTTGATGAGAAGAATGGGTGGATTCCAAAGAAAGCACCATCTTCCCCTGATGAATGGACCCCGTACATTAGCCGTGGCTGAGGTGAGAAGAACCCTATCCAAGATGAACCCAAATAAGTCAGCGGGACGAGCCCACATACCCATTTGGGAACTAAAGGACTGTGAAAACCAACTGACGGAAGTCCTTCTAGACTTCCTAAATACTTCATTACAGCAGTTTCTCATTCCCGTGAGTTTCAAGATGGCCACCACTATCCCTGTACCAAAGTGGGCATAGTTAAAGGTCTCAGTGACTGCTGACCAGGGGCACTAACCTCCACCATTGTGAAATGCTTTGAGCATCTGGAGGTGGAACACATCAAATTACACCTCTTGGTGACACTGGACCTGTTTCAGTTCCTGTTCCACTGATGATGCAATAGCCTTCTTCCACTACATCCTGTCCTACCTTAAGAACGATGCCTCATTTGCCAGGCTGCTCTTCATCAACTTCATCTCGGCGTTTAATATGATCATACACCAGAGACTCATGGGGAAGTCCTCGCTGGGGCTCAACTCTCTGTAACTGGATTATGGACTTCCTAAAGGAAAGACCAGAGTCCGTCCAGATTGCCAGCAGAACGTTAAGCACCATCACGTTGAGCACTGGCGCACTTTCTTATGTTAGAGAGATCCTGTTCAAACTACTGACCCATGACTGCAACCCCAGATCCAGCTCTAACAGAGTCTTCAATTTTGCAGATGACACAACAAGTAATTGGCTTGATCAGCAACACCAATGAGTCACACTACAGGGAAGAGGTGGAAAATCTTGTGAAATGGTGCAAGAATGACAACCTGTGTCTCAACATGGACAAGGCAAAGGAAAAGATTGTGGTCCTCAAGAGGACCAGGGACAACCACCCTCCACTACACATTAATAGCTCGGTGGTGGAGAAAGTAGCAAGCACCATAGTTCACCAAGCGAAGTATCCTGGACACATCTCCTCACTTGTCAGGAAGGTGCAGAAGTGACTGCACTTCCTGAGAAGACGGAGGCAGGCATATCTACTGGCCACAATTCTATCAATTTTATACGGGAGCTCTATCAATGACTGGCTGCATGACCATGCATTACAGTTGCTGTAGAGCAGGGTTTCCCAACCAGGGGTGCGAGATAACAGTTCAGTTTTTTAAATAAATCCATACTCCTTCAATTTGGATAATATGTCGGATAATGAAGAGCTGAAGGAAGATCTTATTGAACTGTGCACAAATCGTGTTCTTGAAATGCAGTTTGAAAGCAAAACTTTGGAACAATATTGGTGTTCGGCAATGGACATGTTTCCAAGACTTTGTGAAAAAGCACTAACTGTGCTCATCCCATTCGCGACGACGTACTTATGCGAGTCTTGATTTAGGGCCCTTTTGTCAATCAAGACAAAATCTAGAAATCGCTTGGGTGCACAGGCAGACGTGCGGATTGCTATCAGGAACAAAGTCTCACGTTTTGAAAAATTCTTAAGCAATAAACTGGAACAAAAGAGCCATTAAATTTAAATTGGCATGAACATTTGAACATTAGTTCTTTAATTTTTTTAAGACATTTCAAGCATGGATGAAAATTTAATTTTTTTTGTAGGGTTTATGCAACTTTTAATTTGTTGTAATATTTTTTCTTTTCCATATATTTCATTTTTCTTTATATATTATTAAAAATTGATTATACAAATTTGTTTAGGTCACCTTCACCTTTATTCTTAAATAAATTATTACTTTAAGGGGTCTGAGAATATATTAAAATTTTTTAGGGGTGCGGGGCATAAAAAAGGTTGGGAACCACTGCTGTAGAGCATCAGATCAGAGAGCAATATACAGAATGGCAGAGTGAATAACTGAGGTCTTTCTTTCCCCTCACCATCAACATGATTTGCCAGCATCATTGTCAAAAGGAGGCTCAAAATCAGTGAGGACCCCTACCACCCTGCACTCAGCATTTTCCAGCTACTCCCATTGTGAAAGAGATACAGGAGTATCAGAGCCAGAACCACCAGGCTGAGAAACCGCTTTTTCTAACAGGCAGTAAGATTCCTGAATGACTCATGAACTGTGCATACAAACCCTCCATACACTACTTTTTAAAACTTTTTGTACACATGCACTATGCATATGTATTTTTTGTCGGTATGACTGTTATGTCTGCATGTGTGTTGGCAGTGATTTACACTGAGGACTCGATGGATTGCATTTGTACAATCAGATGATCAGTAAACGAACTTAAAGCCTCTTTCTTGCATGATCTACCATTCAATAAAATCATGGAGGAGGGTAATCAGCCAATATCCTATAATTTACTTGGTCCATAGAAATATCAGGCTTAAAATTAATCGCTGACTCGAAATTCACAGCTTGTAAGAGACTTGCAAGGGTTCCACCAATGAGTGACGTAATTTCTACTCAACCCTGTCGGAAAAGGCTGCACCTTATCTGTCCTGAATCTATGCTGTCTGGTAGACTCCAACTAGAGCAAGTTATTGCTCAGCACCTACTGTCATTGGCTCTCAGAATCCCATATGTGATCATCTTGTATTCTTCCTGCAGCCCTACAGTTTTTCTTGTTTAACTTTGCTTAAAAGGTAGCTCTGCCATTGCAGGAATGAATCCAGTGAAGTGTTCTTGTCTCCAAGGCCAATATATTTTTAAGTTATGGAGATCTAAACTGCCTGAACTATTCCAACATGGATTCATTGAAACCTTGTAGAATTGGGGTAAGATTTTAACTCCTGTACACCAAACCATTCTACTATTCTGGACTAAATGCCAATCCTGCATTGCCTTCCTGACAGATTGTTGTGCCCATTTGTTAACTTCATATTTTTGAAGAAAAAATGTTTCTCCTGTAGGTTTTGAACCCTCCCCACCAAAATGAACTTAATAGTTCCCAAGATTTTGTTCCACTTGGCATCACTTATTTAAGCCATCTACATTCCTTTATCCTCCTCGCAGCTTGCCTTCCATCTAACCTAATTGTTAGCAAGCTTGGATAAACATGATCCTTTCATTTAAAGTTACGGCTAAGGTTGATCACTTGCTGTTTGGAAATATGAAAATGGCCCATTTATTATGATTACTTTTTGTTCATTATCTACTCCTCTAATTATGCTAATTTGTTTCCTCAAGTGAATTATTTTATGCTATATTTTAATGCAAATTATTTTTTTTAAACTACAAATTTATTGTATATTTTGGTTTTCCCCTTTATTGATCCCATTGAGTACATTCTCAAAAATCACTACTAGATTTGTCAAACAATTATTTTGCAAAATCATGTGGACTCTGTCAAATCATATTCTGATTTGTTTTATTTTTCCTGAAACTACATTCTACAGCACGTTTAGACCCTTGATATCTGGGAAGCTGCTATGTTGTGGCCTAACTTCATTGTTCTCTGTCTCTCATTCCCCTTTTACAGAATATTGTTGTTACATTTGCTGCCTTTCAATTCACTGGTATAGGTCCGGAATGTTGGAGGGTTATTCATAATGCACACTCTAGTTTGGAGGCCATCCGATTTTATGCATTGATTTTAGTTTTTTTTTTAAACATCAATTTTAAGCCTTTTACTTCCTATAGATTATCATCTCCAATAGTATTTGGTCTTTTGATGATCTTTTTCTTTATTTGTGTCACAAGGTTGTCAGGTTAAGTCCAAGAGGCTTGAACTCAATCGCACAAGTCATCCTTGTGCAGTGTTGAGGGTTGTTGAGAAATGGTATCTCAGATGAAATGTTAAACAGATCCCTCAGCTCCCTCAGGTTGACAGAAAATTTCACAAGGTAATTGCTTAGTGGGAGTTACCCATGGTATTTTAGCCAATATTTTTTTCCTCAACGAGCATATCAAAAATGGGTCACCTAGTCTTTGTCATTCCTCTAACTGTGAGAGCTGTGTGTACAGTAAAATTATTTTTGATTTCCTACTTTACTGTAGTTGCATTTTCAAGTATATTCATAGCACCTTTTTGAAATTGTGTCTTGCGATCATTCTTATTCCACCTGAGAGCAGATGGATTGGCTTAAAATCTGAAAGATATTGCCTTCAATATTACAACTCAGGACATTCAAGGCAAAGACTGATAGATTTTTGGATATTAAGTGAATCCAGGGTCTGGGGTTAGTGCAGGAAAATGGCACTGAGGTAAAGATCAGTCATTATCTTATTGAATGTTGGTGCAGTAAGGCAGGGCTGAACTCCCACTTTTTTCTTTGTGTATTGAATTTATGTTGAAAATTTTGTTTATGTGCAAAAGCATTTAACAATACTAATGTTTATGTCTCTCATTTATGGCCTTGGATCATCAAGAAATGTCTGTGATTTTGATCTTGTAATTATTCTGTTTTCATCATAATGAGCTGATTCCTGTTAAGATATGGCATTGTGTTTATTTGTTTAATAATTTTTAATTGCCATTGTGTGAAGTGTTGCTGTGGCAAACTATTCTGCTCTGGTAACAGGTTTGCCTCCATTTATATGTGATTTTTGCATGGTGTTTGAAGTGACTTCCAATCGGCCCTTTGTCAGATGGGCCAGAGCCCACTAGAGGAGTCTGAGCTCATGACTAGGTCAATATTCCAGGGTAGTACTGACGTAGTACTGCAGAGTTGGTAGAACCAATCATATTAAAATATTTGGTGCCCTCTTGATTTGACAGAAACAACTCTCACAACATTTCAAAAGCTAAAGAGAGTTCTCCCCAATGCCCTAGGCAATATTTATTTCTCATTTAGTTGAAATTAAAAATACATGATCTGATCATTATTTCATTGCTGTGTGTGAGATCTTGCTGCACACAGAAAGGGCTGTTGTGTTTTTTTTTACATAGAACAGTGTTTGTGTTAAAAGTCCTTTAGACAATTAAGCATTTTAAGGACACCCTGAGGTTATGAAAGGTCCTTTGCAAGTGTGTTTATCTTTTGAAATCCAGTTTTTGGGAATGAATACATATTATGTCAGAAAGTGCATTCATTGAAATCGCCCTTCATACATTGCCCCATCTATTACTTGCTAATGTATTTTTGACTGTTGCTACACTTCGATCTTCTCAATAGAATAAGATTAACATAATATAAATGACCTCCAAACTCTATGCTCTGGATTATAAAGGCCAGAATTCCAAAGGTCTTTTTTACTATCCTATCCACCTGAGATTCCACCTTCAGGGAACTGTGGACCATTATCCCTAGATCTCTCTGTTCAATTGCATTCTTTAATGCCCTCATCATTCACCATGTATGTCCTATTTTTTTTCGTCCTACCAAAATATAGCACTTCACATTTGTCAGCATTAAACTCCATTTGCCAACTTTCAGCCCACTCTTCCAACTTGCCCAAATCTCTCTGCAAGCTTTGAAAACCTTCTTAATTGTCCACAACACCATATATCTTAGTATCATATGCATACTTAATAATCCAATTTACTGCCCCATCATCTAGATCATTAATGTATATAAACAAACAACAACAGACCCAGTACAGATCCTCGAGGCACAGCACTAGTGACCAAATTCCAACCAGACAAACTGTTATTCACTACCACTCTGACATCTCCCATCCAGTCACTGTTAAATCCATTTTACCACTTCAATATTCACACCTAACGATTGAACCTTCAGTGTGGGACCTTGTCATATAGAAAACATCCACCACCTTACCTTAGTCAATTTTCCTGGTAACTTTTTAAAAAAAAATCAACAAGATTTGTTAAACATGGACCTTCCATGCAAAAACTCATGTTGTTTGTTCCTAATCATACCATGTCTATCCAGATAATTATAATATACCATCTCTTAGAATACTTTCCATTAGTTTGCCCACCACTGACTTTCACATCGGATCCAGGTTAGACTCTGATACCAATGGCTGCCTATCTTCTGCATGCTCCCATACATGTACACACTTCACAGACAGGGGCTTTCAAACACACTCCCAGATTCCCTACCAACGGTGTTGTGGCAGTCTGCAAGCATTCATCTATCGCAAATTTAAGTATAGTGCACACCTTACCCACAACTTCTCCAGCGATATCCGCAGTGGTGATCTGGCATGGAGTGATGTCCTATACTTGGACCAAGAGGCAGAAAGAAATGTGCTATGCATCAATATTTTACACTGTTCGGAGCTGTGTGCCTGGCCAGTGATGACATGGAGTCATTTAAATGAGTCAGCGGAAAGATGTGCACTAATGGGTGACTGGAGTCCAACCTTGATTGGCAGGTGATGCAACTTCTGAATAAGTTTCAGACGGAGGACATATGACCATCTGCAATCCACAATGTTCCAGACAGACAGGGAGGCCAGTGTTCCTCCACAATCCACTTATAACAGGGGTTAATAAGCCAATATGTATTTCCTTTTTCAAGGATCAATTTCAAACTGCTTTTTAATAATGAAAATGTTTCATAATTTTCAAGTTATTGCATAATGTTAACAAGCTTTTGAAATATGAGTTAACTTGCAAACTAACATACTATAACTTTAGGATTTGTAGGAATTGATTCTTAATACAACTTTGTGAAGATTTAAAAACCACAACTTTTGAAGCCAGGGTTTTATCGATGTTTTTGGTTCTCATGATTCTTATTGTAGTTGGTGTCCAACATTTCAAATTGTAACATTGAACAGGAGAGTTGAACAGTTTTGACCTTGACAGAACCCAAGCAGCTTTCAGTGAACTTAGAATGACCCAAAAAATGAATATGATGTATCAAGATATTCTTTGAATTTTGTAAAATCTGATTAGATGTGTCAACAATGAAAAATCTGAGATAAGAAAAGCAGTACATAATGTCTCACGGTATGATGCCATATTCTGACAATGCCCATACTCACTATGCAAGAACATGATGTTGATTAGTTTCCAGTTGTATTTCCAAATAAATGTAAATTTAGCAATTTATTGAGGCAGAGGTTCTAATCTGTCTGCTTGCATGCACATGCATCTGTAAAAGCTGCTTCAGATTTCACTCTTGTGAAATTTGGTTCCATTGACTGTATTGTTTAAAATATTTGCTCCTTGTAATAATTGATGATAATGTTGAAAAACAGGGTTGTTTCATCTCTGTTTTAGAGATAAATTAGGTTTGTTTTTATTTCACTTTTGAGAGCATAAGTTGTGTGCTTAAGCTTTCTGGCCATCTCAGCCAGAGATTATACTAAAAGTCACTTTCACCAGTTTAAGAGAGATAAATACGGCGGTTGTGCATTTTTCTGCCTCAGCCTATTATTTGCTTAGTTGAAGTTTTAACATTTAAATGTGGATCTACAGCACAGTAACAGGCCTTTCCGGCCCAAGAATCAGTTCTGCTTAATTAAACCCAATTCATATTGAATCCCCATATATTTTTGGAAGGTGGGAAGAAACTGGACCACCTGGAGGAACCTTGCAAACAAGGGGAGAACGTACAAACTCCTTACAGACTGCACTGGTTTAGAACCTGGGTTGCTGGGGCTGTAACAGCCCTCTGTCTCGCTTCACTTTTTCTTGTCAAATTAAATGGAGAAAATAAAATTAAAGTGCTGAGGAAATAGCAATGAAGAAGTGAGGCTGACCTGACAATGTTTCTTATCTGATTGAAACATGGCAACACGTTTTTTCTTCTGGACTTGGTTCAATTTCAGTTCTATTCACTATTTATTCCAACTATATTGATTGAGCAATGCTTGTAATTGCCAACAGACAAATTCAGATTTGGGTCCTAATTAATCCCTTTTTTTCTATAAAACACTGTATTTTTCACCTTTCAAAAAGAGTCAGATGTCAAATTTTTCAGCATGGCTCCCATAAAACAACACAATTATGGCACAACACTGACAACACTCAAAAGGGCAAGAAGATTTAGGTGAAACTCTGGACAATTAATGGTTGGGTGTTCCTACTGGGGATGGGGAAGGAAAGAAGGTAACTCTGGGAATTTAACTGAGTCGGGTAGTTGACCCCATATTTTGGGCAGAATGGTTGGTGTAGTGGTTAGTGCAACACCTTTACAGCGCCAGCGATCGGGATTAGGGTTTGAATTCTGCGCTGACTGTAATTTCTCCCCGTGTCTGTGTGAGTTTTCCCGGGAGGTCTGGTTTCCTCCCACCATTTGAAATGTCCTGGGATTGTAGATTGGGTGGCATGGACTTGTGACCTTTTACTGTGCTGTGTGTCTTAAAAAAAATTTAAAAGTTGAGATGGCAGTCTTATGATGTGGGGTATCAATTCTGACTTGTAAATAGCCAAGGGTAGGCATAGTTCTGAGACAGAAATGACTGATTGAACTTTGGAGTGGCAGTATTCTACCCCATTTTGACAAAATTAATTTTCTCTTTGGAAATTGCACACTAAAGATAACACAACATCTTCAGGTTTTCTGTAAGGATTTTCCTCTTGTCTATGTGAGTTTTCCCTGTGGGCTCCGGTTTCCTCCCACCGTTTAAAACCTCCTGCGGTGTAGGTTAAATGGGTGTAAATTGGGCAGCATGGACTAGTGGGCTGAAATGGCCTGTTACTGAACTGTATGTCTAAATTAAAAAAAAACATTTACATTTAAATCAAAACATTTGACCTGTGTCGAATATACATGAATGATAATTAGTTGCCATTGAAATTTACTTCTTGTATTTGAAGGAAATATAGTAAGAGTTCAATGCTTTTCCTGAGCCCTGGTTGTTTTAGCTGATTTTTGTTTTTTCTATTTATGTTCTCCCTCCAACCAGTTATGGCTTAATAACTACCTGTAAATATGTAATTCTCTGGTCAGGTGTTGGAAAGTACAAAACTTCTAAACTTAGCTTTACAAGTTCAGAAACTTGCCAGAGAAATGTGGGAATGAGAAAGCGTACAGGAGGGAGATAGATCATATCATTGAGTGATGTCACACCAATGACCTGGTGCTCAACATTAGCAAGATGATTGTGGATATCAGGAGGAAGTCAGGAGAACACGATCCAATCCTCAGAGGGCTCAATAGTGGAGAGGGTCAAGAACATTAAATTCCTAGGTGTCAACATCTCTGAGGATCTGTCCTGGATCCTCCACATTGATGCAATCACGAAGAAGGCTCGCCAGCAGCTATCCTTTGTGGGGTGTTTGAGGAGATTCAGTATGTAACTGAAGGATCTCATACTTGTACATGTTCCATAGAGAGCATTCCAGCTAGTTGCATCAAGGAGGTGCCAATGCACGGACAAGAAGAAAAAAATCAGAGGGTTGTTAATTCGGCCTGGAACATCACGGGCACCAGACTTCATTCCTTTATCCTCAAGGACCCCCACCCCCCCGGCCATGCCCTCTTTTTACTCTGCTACCATCAGGAAAAAAAAGGTATAGGAGCCTAAAGACGAGCACTTAGCGGCACCTTCTTTCCTGTTGCCATCAGATTCCTGAATGATCAATGAAACAAAAACACTACTTTAACTTTTCGTACCCTTTTCGTTTGGTATGGTGGATTATATGAATGTTTGTGCTGCAAAGCTGCCACAAAGCAATAAGTTTCATGACTTGTTCATGACGATAAATTCTGAAACTGGAATGTTGGAACCTGGAGCAAACAAAAAAAAAGTTGGAGGAACTTGGTGGGTCAGACAGTATCTATGGACAGAACCCTCCCATGAACAGACTACCTGACCTGCTGAGTCCATCCAGATGATCATTATTTATGCCTAACTTTGACGGGATTGCTTCAGATATTGGTTAACTGTGCAGCAACCTGGGCCACCAGTTCAAGAATTTCTCACAGAAAAGCATCTCTTTTTCAGAATCAGAATTTATTGTGAACAAGTGTCACAAATTTGTTGTTTTCCAGCAGGATCAGGTGCAGAATAGCTATAAACTTCATTTCCATAAATGCACTATTTAAAAAAAAAATAGTGCAACAGAAGAGAAAATGTGAGGTAGTGTTAGTGGTTCATTGTCCATTCAGAAATATGATGATGGAGGGCAAGAAGCTCTTTTTGTACCATTTTGTGCTCATCCTCAGGCTCTGCATCTCCTTCCTGATGGTAGCAGAGTGAAGAGGGTGTGGCCTGGGTTGTGAAGGTCCTTGAGGATAGAGGGTGCCTCTTGTAGGTCTCCTTAATGGTGGATTAATGTCCATGATGGCGCTGGCCGAATTCACAACTCTCTGTAGCCTTTCCTTTTCTATGCATTAGCACCTCCATACAAGACAGTGATATAACCAATCAGAATACTTTCCACATTACACCTGTAGAAATTTGCAGGAGTCTTTGGTGACATAAGAAATCTCCTCAAACTCTGAAAAAAGTATAGCCACTGGTGAGCCGCCTTCATGATTGCATTGACATGAAGGCCCCGGATAGATCTTCAGAGATGTTGACACCCAGGAATTTGAAGCTCTTTACCCTTTCCACTGCTGACTCCTCAATTCGAACTGGTTTGTGTTCTCCTGGTTTCTCCTTCCAAAAGTCCACATTTAGTTCCTTAGGTTTGCTAACGTTGAGTGCAAGGTTGTTGTTGTGACACCATTCAACTAGCTGATCTCCCTCGCTTCGGTACGCTTCTTCATTGCCATCTGTGATTCTGCTGATGACCGTGGTGTCATAAGCAAATTTGTAAATGGCATTTGAATTGTGCTAAGCTTCAGTCCTTGGTGTAGAGAGAGTAGAGCAGTGGGCTAAGCACGCATCCTTGAGGTGCGCCTGTGTTGATTGTCAGTGAGGAGGAGCTGTCATTTCTGATTCACGTTGACTGGTCTTCTGGTGAGGAGTATACCATGGTGTCACTTTATTTAAAATTGTTGGTTTCCATTACAACTGTAATAGGTTGAAGATGGGACAAAGTAAATACACCATTTTTAAAAATATTTCATTTTTGATTTTTTTCCAGAAATTTTCAATTTTCAAAATATATATGTATGTATATGTATATAACTTTTTTTTCCTACAACCTCTTCCCAGTATAAATGAGTATACAGTCAGGGATACAAATGGGTTTAAAAAAGAAAATCTTCATTGAGGAGGCCACTTATATTTTTTATAATAATAGCATTCATCCCTGTATTCCATTGTGCTATCTGTAGAGGGGAGTCGGACTTCTAAGTAATTGCCACACATTTTTTTTTGTCACAGCTAAAGCTATTTTAACAAATTAAATTTGGAATTTAGTTAGTTTATTATTATTTGAATAAAAATTGCCCATAAGTTAAAGCTCTGGGTCATCTGTGAAGGCCTATTATCCTTGTTAGTATTTCAGTCATATCCCGTCAGAAAGGTCTCACTTTTACACATAACCATGTATCATGTAAGAACATTCCTATTTCTATCCCACATCTAAAACACATTTCCGATATTTCTGATTTTGATTTATGCAACTTCTGTGGTGTGGTATATAATTGGTGTAGGAAATTATATTGCACTAATCCGTATTTTGCATTTATAATTAACGTCATCCTATCCAAACACCAATCAGACCAGCATATTTCCATTATTGCAACTCTGAAATCAGATTCCCATTTCTCTCTTGATGTCCATAAACTTGGCTTACTTTCATTTTGGAGAGAAAAGCACATCCTAGATATAAATGTAAGTGTATCCCCCAGCCAAATTGTTGGTTCTATCTCACCAACTTTAGGTTGGGCCAAGTTTGGTCCCCATCTTTCTCTTAAGAATGATCTTAACTGGAGAAAGCAGAAGAATGTCCCAATAGCTACTCCAGACTTGATTCTTCATTGCTCAACAGACGAAAGAGATCCTTCCATATAACAATCATCAACATACCTTATTCCTTTGTCATACCATGAATTCAATATTTTGTTACCCAGATTCATAGGTAGTAGTATATTTTTACATAATGATGTACCAGTGATATACCTGCTTTTTCCCCCCCGATACATTCATTTATTTCTTGACACATTCTAATCATGTGTATTAATAATAGGATTATATTTTTTTTTATTGACTTGACATTTCACATAAATAAAGTCCTTCATTGTTTCCTCTTGAATTCAGTCCCATTCGAATCCACGAAGGGGGATTATTTTCTTCAAAGAAAGATGATAAAAGTCTTGGTTGTGCTGATAGATAATACTTCTTAAAATCAAGAAATCTAAATCCTCCTATGTTAACTTTTCCAGTACAATTTTTGGTATATTCCATAGGAATTTTCTTATACAATTATGTAATAATTTAGAGAAATTTTTAGTTAGTGCAATAGGCAATGATTGAAAGAGGTACTATTGTCTTGGAATTACCTACATTTTAATCCAATTTACCCTTCCTATTAATTTAATTGACTGATCTTTCCATTTCTGTAAATATTTTTCTATTTTTTCTCTAGAAGAGGAATATAATTAAGCTTATTATAAGTTCTGTAAATTTTTTATTCCATCCATTTAAATCTACTACCTTTTTGGTAACTTTCATAAGCAAAATTTTGTAATGGCATTATCTCATTATCCATATTTATTTTATATCCCGATATTCTTCCATATTTTTCTAATATTGTTTGTAATTTTATCAATGATTCAGCTGGGTCAGACATATATAATTGCACCATCAGCAAATAAACTAATTTTATGTTCTTCCTGTCCAACTTTGAAGCCCTTGCTATCTGGATCTCTTATAATCTATGCCAGAGGTTCAATAGCTCGGATGAATAATGTTGGTGATAGGGGACACTCCTATCTACTTGATTTACTCAAGGGAACAATAGATGGCATTTGGTTATTAGTTATAATTTTAGCTTGTGGCATATGATAGTTTTTAAATCCAATTTATGAATTTTCTGCCTACAGCAATTTTTTTCCAATGTTTTATATAAGAAAGACCATTCTAGTTGGTCAAATGCCTTTTCTGCATCTAAATAAATAGTTTGGATTCAACTTTGATTTTGCCATATGTATTATATTGAATAATCTACTTAATCTATTTGAAGAATTACTTCCTGTAACAAATCATATCTGATCTGGATGTATTAATTTTGGTAAATACTTACCCAATCTATTAGCTAATGGCTTTGGTATAATTTTATAGTCTGCATTTAGAAGTGATATTGGTCTGATGATGAGTTGTTTTTTTTAGTAGATCTCTACCTTTCTTTGGTTGCACTGTAATAGCAGTTGAAAAAGTTTCCAGGAGGGTTTGGGTCTCCACCACCTGGTCTAACATCTCCATCAAAAGATGTATCAATAAATATTTAAATTGTCTATAGAACTCAAGAGGGAACCCATCTTCCCCCGGGACTTATTAACTTGTAAAATACCCAAAGCTTTCTCCATTTCTTTCCTTGTGAAAGGTGCGTCCATGTATTTTTTTTTTCTTTGTCTAATTTAGGAAGTTCAACACTTGTTAAAAATTCTTCCAACTCATTTTCATTTTGTTCTAATTCTGATTTATATAGTTTCATACAGTATTGTCTAAACATACAATTTATTTATTTTTGATTATATGTTATTGTATCAGCTTCTATTTCTATTGCATTTATTATTCTGGATGACTCCTCTGTTTTTATCTGCCAAGATAACACTTTGTGTTCTCCTTGTTCATAATATTTTTGTTTAGTTTCAAGTATAATTTTTTTCCGTTCTATATGTTTGTAGTGTATTATATTGTAACTTTTTATTCTCTAATATTTTATATTTTTATTGTGTTCCTGATTTCTTGTTTTCCAATGTTGTTATATACTTCTCTAAACCTTTATAATTCTCTCAAAATTTTTAGTATAAGAAATAATGTGTCCCTCAAGTAAGCTTTAAGCGTATCCCATATTTGAAAACTATTGTCAATAGAAGGAAGATTATTTTCACAAAATATTTCAATCTATTTCTTAATAAATTCACAAAAATCCTTCTTCTTTAATAATGTAGCATTAAGATACCACCTATACACACTTTCTTGCTTTTCCATTATCGAAGTAGTTAACATTAACAGCGAGTGGTCTGATAAAAGTCTTGCCAAATGCTCTATTTTTACCACTCTACTTTGTAACTGAACAGACATTAAAAATAGGTCAATCCTTGTATGTGAATCATGTATACTTGGGGTTGAGCCACCTTCATATATCAATTAAATTTAAATCCTTCGTAAATATAATTTTTGCAAATTTCGCCCTTGTTCTTGCTGAATTGTCCAATATCGGATTGAAACAAAAATTGAAATTCCTCTAATCAATTTATTTTGTCTTCATCCTGCAGTTTTTTAAAAAGATATCCTTCAGAAAGACTTTATCATCATTGTTTTTGGCATAAATATTTATAAACGTCCATGATTCTGCCTAAATTTTATAATGTGCTATTACAAATATTCCAGCTTGATCAGTTACTCTATTATTATTGGTATATTTTTATTAATTCAAATCGCTGCATCTCTTGCTTTTGATCAAAATGAAGATGATATTACTTGCCCAACCCATCCTCTTTTTAATTTTGCATATTCCAGTTTGGTAAGTTATGTTTCTTGTCAAAAGATATAACCATATAACCATATAACCATTTACAGAGCGGAAACAGGGCATGTTAGCCTTTCGAGTCCCTCTTCAGGCATTGGTCCAGGTAGATCTTCATTCAATGCCGGTGGAATCAGATAATAGCAAAACTATGAGCAAATAGATTGGCTGACTGTGTACCAAGAATAGTAAAACTTGACAAAACTGGATTTATTAAGAAAAGACAAACAATGGACAATATCTCTAAGTTCATTAACTTAATCCATGCAGTACAAGGAAAGAAGACTCCAACAGTGGCGGTTGCTTTTGATGCAGAGAAAGCCGTTGACAGGGTAGAATGGAATTATTTATTTAAAGTACTACATCTGCCTTTAATTTTTTTTAGGTATTCCAAGACCCATTTTCTTTTCACCATTCCATTAATTCCATTAACATTAACTAATAAATTTCAATATTCTATCCATATTTTTCTTTAAAACAATATTTTTCAACAATAAAATCGGACTCTTTAGATAGTAAAGTGATCCTTCCCCTTTAAGAAAAAGAAACAATGTCCCTGCCCTGATGGTGATGTATACCTAGAGTCCTGAAAGCCCGCGCAAAAAGCCCACAGAATCTCTCAAGGAAGAAGAACCCCTCCCTTTTGATCCATTTTTTTTGTTACTCCTTTCCAGGTGCCGTTCTCCCCCTTAGGCCGCAGTCTCCATCCTGCTACTACTTTTCCCAGATTTTTTTCCCCTTTTACTGAGCTCTCTGAGAAAACTTCTATTCCTTTTACTTCTAAACAATAAATACAAGACGGTTTAGCAAAAATAAAGAATACAACTTTTACTATTTTTCCTTAGTTGTATTATAAATATTTTCACAATCTTCTCCCTTGGCAACCTCAATTTTGCTTCTTCAACCCTCAAAGTCACGGGGTATATCATTGAATATTTCAAATTTTTAGCACATAATTGTCTTTTCACATCTTAAAATTAATTTCTTTGTTTAATCAAGGTTGGGCTGAAGTCTTGTTTTTTTTTAAAAAAAAGTACCTTTTCATGATCTACCTTGCACGGGCCATTATTCTGCTTAGAATAATCACATGCTGCTCCCAGAATTATCTCCCGTTCTCTGTAGCTTAAAAGCCTCACCAGAACTGGTCTTGGTCTCTGGTCACCAGCTCTTTTGGGTCAAGGTGTGTTTCTCCAAATTTGTCTTCTCCCAACACTTGTGGGATCCATTTTTGAAATATGTTCACTGGGTCTCTTCCCCCGATTCCTTCCTTTAGTCTGACAATTTGGACATTGTTGACAACTGAAGTTCTCCTTATGATCAATTTTGACAAGCAGTCCTTGTTTATCCGACTCCTATTCTTTAGCTTTTTTTCCAAAGCCTCAAGTTTTTCATGTGTTTTCGTCAATTCAACTTCTTCTCAACCCATTCTCTCCATCAGATCTTCAACAATCTTTTATTTTGTTCATTCTTTTCCATCATATTTCTCATCACCGTTTCAATACTTCCGAATTGTTTACTCAAGTTCTCCATTTTTTCTAGGATGATGCTCAGATCTTGAACCGACTCCCCAGTTTACATGGTTTTGCTGGTCCCGTCACCATTTTTTTGCACCATTCCCTTTTTGACTTTCACCCGAAGTTCGCGGTTGAAGAGGAGCTTCTTCAGTCTTTGATCTTGGTTGCCTTGGTTTCTTTGTGCTAGTTTTATCCATTTTTGATAAAGAAAATCTTGATTTTCAACTTCCTATTTATCACTCTTCACAGAGAGCCCAACCAAAACATGTCTGTCTAGGTCCTTCGCATGGCCACGCCCTGTAAATACATCATTGTTGATAACTATTGAGTGAGCATACACTTGAAAAATGCATTATAATGGAAAGTAATACTGAAACAAAGCTGATACTGACTGATGTGAAGATGCTATTTGTCTATTATGCTATGAAATTATCATAACAAAAAAATGCCAATCTATTTTTATCGAACACAAAATTATCATCTTGGTATGCAAGTATGCACAATTATCACACTGACGGTTGAACTCCTCACACCCTTTGAACTTGAAGGGACATGCCCAATCCAAAATTCTTTGCTCTTTGATTCTGATATTACAATGAGCATTCTGGCAGAACTGGAAGAAAATTAACACTGTTTGTGAAACATTTTTCTACTTCTTAATGTAAGGAATGTTTCTTGTTTAAAAAAAATTCTTGCTCTTCTCCCCCATTCAAAGAGATAACATCTAATCAGTGATCTGAATCCAACAGCTGCCTCACTGCTTACCATTTTCATACTGCAAGTTAATCAGAGAACAATTGATCTCTGATTGGAAGGTCGCAATTTCACATAGCATCAGATGATGTTTTCAGAAGAGACCTTCCAATAGTTCTGGCTTGAATTATTTGCCAATACGTAATCTTTTATTTGAAATTGTGAAAACCTCTGAAACCCAAACACTTTTTAAAAAAAATTGCATGTACTGTATATTTTCAGGTGTTTAGCTTAGTTTGAGCCAGTTTAAGTTTGAAATTTTACTCTGTTTTACATAAAAATAGCAGGATTTCAACAACCCCACTGAAGGGTATTTGACAGAAGGTGCAGCTCGGGGACAGAGCTGCAGCGTGCCTTGGGGGAGCGGGGAAAGATCGGTCTATCTTTATCTCACTTCATTTACAACCCCTCAATCTAATGCCACCACGGCTCCCCTCAGCAATTACTTTAAAGTACCACTATTTTAATATTATTCCGTTATCCCAAAAAAAATTCTAAAATCCAAAAAGTGCCTGGTCCCAAGGATTTTTGGATAAAAGATTAAGCACCTGTACTTGTATAAAGGTAATGAATTTATGAGTGTATATTGTATATGTTTTTAGTTTGTACAGCCAATAAGTAGTTATTCTGCCCGGCCTGCAGGAAAAAGAATCTCAGGGTTGTATGTGATGACTTGTCTGTACTTTGACAATAAATCTGAAATTAAACTAATTTAAGAAAAAGATTACCTGCTTTTTAAACATTGCAGTAATCTCAGTATGTGGAACATATTTGCAGTGTGTTTTTATTTTGAAACTATTTGAACATCCATCTGTTAATTATTAAGTAGTATGAAGTTTCCTTTTTTTTAAAAAAAACAAAATTGTGATTAAAATAGCTTATAAATTCTTTGCATTTGGTATTTGCAAGTCAATTCTAGATTTCAGATGTGCATCTTGTTTGTTTTAAATCTGAGAATCAAAAATTGAAGTTGTGGAGAAGAGTTGAAGCTGTTGATTCTTCTTGCATGGAAAGTCCTTAAATTTTCATCAAACTAAGGAAATGAAACTGGGATGTGAGTAGGACAAAGACCAAATACAAATCACTACTGACGAGTTGTTTGGCAAGATGAAGAGAGGGACTTTACAAACCTAAATCATAGTTCTTACTCTCAACTTTTCTTTGGCTTGATGGTTCTGAAACCTTTTCTTTCTGCATGCCTGAGATTGTCAGAATCTACGCCCTGTAACTTTGAGATGAGAAAGGATGATGAAAGGAAACCTAAGATGGAGCAAATTTGAAGGCTTGAGGAATGCAAACTCGATCAGATACCCTGGCTGAATGTGAGGACCAATGGGGATGTTGGTGGCTGAATGTGAGGACCAATGGGGATGTTGGCGGCTGAATGTGAGGACCAATGGGGATGTTGGCTGCTGACAGAGGACTGCTCACTTCATGCAGCAAGATCTGGGCAGCATCCAAGGCAAAGGCAAATAAGTGGAGAATGTTGCTCTCCTGATCCAAGGCTGGGCATCAGATAGCACAGGGACAGCAAAGCAATTGAGTTTGTTGAAGGTCATGACTGGGCACTGCCTTGTATCATGTTTGTGAATGGTAGGTTCTTCTCCATCCTTATGAATGGAACAGGAATTTTAAAAAGTGGCTGAAATGATCTGATTGAAAACCAGGAAAGGACCATTGCACCGAGCCTGATGGTGGGGAGAATAATGCAGTAAGCATGTCAACGGAAGAAGAAAGGCTACGAAGGGTCAAAGCAGCAGCTTTGTTGGCAGGGTGCTCAGGGGTTGTGCGGCTCAGCTAGCAGATGTCTCACCGGTATCTTTAACATCTCCCTCAATAGTGCCGTGGTCTCTACTTACTTCAAAGCTACCACCATTGTCCCTTTGCCAAAGAAGTTGTCTATGTCCTACCTCAACGATTATTGCCTGGTCTCACTCGCGTCCTCGAGAGGCTCATCATTGGACATATCAAGCACCTGCTGCCCGCCTCACTGGACCCCCTGCAGATTGCATATAGATCCAACTGCTCCATGACGATGCCATCACCAACCTGCATCTAGCCCTCACCCACCTGGAAAATAAGACTTGTATGTTCAAATGCTGTTTATTGACTTCATTTTGGCATTCAGCATGATCATACCTTAGTACCTGACAGGGAAGTTGGGCCTGCTGCGTCAAAACACCTCCCCCTGAAATTGGATTCTCGACTTTCTGACGGGGAGACCACAGGCAATCCGGATCGGGAACAGCACCTCCAATACCATCACACTGAGCACACCCACTCCCTCCCCCCTCCCCCAGGGCTGCCTGCTTAGTCCACTGCTGTTCATTCTGCTGAGCCACAATTGTGTAGCCAAACACAGCTCGAACCACATCATCAGGTTTGCTGATGACATGACAGTGGTGGGCCTTTTCAGTAAGACTGAGGAGGCAGCATACAGCCATGAAGGGCAGACACTAATGAACCTGTATCATTACAAGAAAATCAACCTGTATCTGAATGTTTGAACAAAACAAAAGAGATGGTTGTTGACTTCAGGAGGGCCAAGGGAGATCACACTCCCCTGACCATTGACGGCTCTACCATTGACGTTGTCAAGAGCATCAAGTTCCTTGGAGGGCACCTGGTGGAGAATCTCATCTGGTCCCTTAACTCCAGCTCCATAGCCAAGAAAGCCCAACGGCACCTCTACTTCCTGTGAAGGCTGCGGAAAGTCCACCTCCACCCTCCCTACATTCTTCAGAGGATGTATTGAGAGCATCCTGTGCAATCACTGCCTGGTGTGGAAGCTGTACCACTTCGGATCGCAAGACCCTGAAGAGGATAGTGAAGTCAGTGGAAAAGACCATTGGGGGCTCTCTTCCTACCATGAGGGACATCTACAACACTCAATGCAGGTGGAAAGCAATAAACATTGTGAAAGACTCCACACATCCCGCATGTAAACTGTTCTCCCTTCTACCATCTGGCAGGAGGTACCGAAGAAGCACGCGGGCTCTTGCGTCCAGGGTGGGAAACAGCTTTTTTCCCCCAAGCCATCAGGCTCCTGAACTCCCAGTACTGATGTGTGCATGTCATAATACCTTAATATTTTAATGTGTTAAATGCTTTCCTAACTTGCATCTGTGTCAATATGCTCCACGGTCCTGGAGAAACACTATCTTGTCCTACCGTGCGACCATGGTATGAACGATAAATAAAGTTGACTTGACATTGGAGTGGATAAAATGTGATTTTTGTCCGTCTTGTTGCTATGGTAGAAACTTAATTAGGGAAATGGAGATGAGATAGCCATTAAATATCAAGTATTTATATATTTCAGTTTTGATGGAGGTTAAGGGAATTCACTGTTTTGGGCAAGCTTCTATCATAGAGAGCAATAAAACAGGCTAGGTTGTTTATTCTCCTGAGTGATACTTCTGCGACACTATCACTGCATTGGGCACAGGTCACTAAACAGCATTGTGTATGATACAATACCTGGCAAATTATTCAGAGTTGCACAACTGTTGCTTTGTTAAACCTGTTAAGATTAATTAAAAATTAAACAATGGGGCCCATAATTGTTCCTCTGGTACATCCTCTAGTTATGTGGATGTCAGATGGATCTTGGGTCTTACATTTAAATCTATTGCTTTTTTTTCTTCTCCATATTGTTATTGATTCTTTTTCCTGCGAGCCAGGCAGAATTTATACTTACTGGTCTTCTTTGGCTTGGCTTCGCGGACGAAGATTTATGGAGGGGGTAAAAAAGTCCACGTCAGCTGCAGGCTCGTTTGTGGCTGACCAGTCCGATGCGGGACAGGCAGACACGATTGCAGCGGTTGCAAGGGAAAATTGGTGGGTTGGGGTTGGGTGTTGGGTTTTTCCTCCTTTGCCTTTTGTCAGTGAGGTGGGCTCTGCGGTCTTCTTCAAAGGAGGCTGCTGCCCGCCAAACTGTGAGGCGCCAAGATGCACGGTTTGAGGCGTTATCAGCCCACTGGCGGTGGTCAATGTGGCAGGCACCAAGAGATTTCTTTAGGCAGTCCTTGTACCTTTTCTTTGGTGCACCTCTGTCACTTACTTACTGGTAGTGCTAAAAAAAAACCCTAAACTCATGAAAAGCCACTTATCCAACAGAGGGAAATCTAAAATGTAAAGTGTAAAAATGCAATAAGAAGGGGAGTTGGTGAAATACAGTATGTTGGAGCCTTATTGAACATCGACTTGAAGATGGACTTCACCAAAAGAAATTAAGAGGACCTTGGACATCATCGTCTTGTTCAAAGTATTGAATGCGATGTAAGATCAATGAAGGTTATATGAGAGTTTGTACACAACATATTGTGTTACCATGGTGCTTTTAATTCAGTGAATCTTGGCAATGTTTCTCAAGTACAATTTAACCAAAGTTGGTGAAGGAGCATCAGAAAGTAAAAAAAAAAGGATAAATAAAGGCACAAAGCAGTTTTGGGAGGGAACCCTAGAACATTAATACCTTGGCAACTGGTAGCAAGGCCATCATTGATGGAATGAATAAAGCCGGTATTTTCCAGCAAATTGCATTTGAAAGAGGGCTAAATGTGTTTAAGGGTTGTTGGGTTGGTGTGCAGTCTGTGGAGAGAGAGAGAGAGAGAGATGGAAAAAACTAGTTTTTAAAAAAATTTGAGATGTAAATAGAAAGTGGAAAGTCTTAGCAGGTCAAGCAATACAGAATGGGATTAACATTGTGGGTTAAAGGCCCTTCTGTTTCGAGGGAAGTAACCTTGAATATGTGATTACAGATACAATGTTAATCAAAAGATTTATAAAAAATATGTATATTAAACTGCAAGAAAAGGAAAATGAGGAAACAAATGGTAAAACTAAACAAAAATGGGAACAAGATTTAAATATAAAGATAAAAAAGGAAACATGGGAGAAGTTATGCTCTGGAACGATGAGAAATACAATAAATACGAGGCTGCGTATGATACAATATAATTGGTTACACAGACTATACATCACACCGCAAAAGTTAAATAAATGGGACCCAACAGTATCTGATAGATGTTTTCGATGTAAAAAAGAAAGGGGAACAACAATTCATGCAATCTGGACATGTGAGAGAGTAGAAAAATTTTGGGATGATCTCAATCAGATATTAAATAAAATAACAGAAAACAATATACCAAAGAATCCAGAGATCTTTCTCCTAAGTAACATAAAAAATAAAGAATTTGGAATTGACTTGGAGGATGCACAAAAAAGATTTGTTAAGATAGCCCTAGCTGTAGCAAAAAAATGTATTATGTCAACCTGGAAATTGGAAGATAATTTGAAAATACAACAATGGTATATAGAAATGAATAAATGTATTCCATTAGAAAAAATAACATATAGTTTAAGAAATAATATCGAAATATTCGAACAAGTATGGGAGCCTTACATTAAATACAATAGCGAAAACCTACCGGGAACAAACATTACCTAAGTTGATGGAAGGAGAAGAGAAGAAAAAAATGGACTCAGTAGAATTTCTGGTGTATTTTTGTTGAATGACAACATTGTCTAACTGAATTAATGCAACCTAGATTGTATAACTAAAATGGATGAGAGGGGGGAGGGATGGGGGGGTGGCTTGGGAGGAGGGAGGGGGGAGGGAGAAAAAGTCACTGTAAATGTGTGGAAAAGAAAAAGTGTATATCATGGCTATTGTGATTTATGGTGTGAAAAATAAAAAATTTTAAAAAAAAAAAAAAAAAAAAAAAAAGGCCCTTCTGTTTCCAGAGACCTGCACAGACTTTGCACTTTTATTTCAGATTTCCAGTGTCCGTGGCATTTTTTGTGGCATTTACGAATCACCTGGTTGAGCCTCAGACAGGTACTAGGAAAAGGCATGGATTAATGGATAGGACATGGTGTTTGTGTCTAGGATTCAGATGCACATGGTACTTGGAGGAAGTTTTGCTGCTCAAATGCTAGATGTTAGGAAGACTGTCTGGCATTTTGGTTGTGGTGAAGGGGTTAAGGGAAGTGGTGCGATGTAGAATTGACTGTTATAGGATGATGAGGCTTCAGTGCAGTATACAGATGAGAAGCACAAGGGAGTTGATCCTCGCAAAAAGTATGGTTTTGGGAGTAAAAGAAATTCAAACAGATTGAGGACTTGTTCTTCTGGGCATGTGATGGATGAAGTTCATATTCAGGGTCCAAAATTTGGCCAGGCAATCAGTCAGTCTTTGCACACCCACAGAATGGCAGCTCTTTCGATCCCAGACAGTCATACGCTTTTATGGCTTGAACAAAGGTACAGGAAGGAAATCTGACAGTTATCTCTGCTTTATACTGCTTGCTTATTTTCTCCTGGTAATGAATGCATGTTGATTTAGTTTCACATTTTATTAGCTTCCTGTTAGAAAATGACTGTGTGGCTGGATTCATTAAATCTCTGAATATATTGATGGTATGTATTCTGACCACCCCCCCACCACAAAGTTTAACGCTAGCCCCTTCTGAACAAGTTCCACTCCCCTTGCTGTAATGATTATTGAACCTTGCCCATTATTCTGGAAGTTTCTGGTTGTGGTAATTCCTAGTTCAATCATGATTTAAAGGGCCAAAAGGATTCAATGAGTGGTTGCTGGGGAATTGAGGCTGCTTACTGCAACCATGGGAACTAATCTTATTATCCAGTCAAAAGACAAGTTGAAAGCACCATGAGGTGCCTGAATCCTCTAACATAGTGGTTATATCTTTGATCAAAAGTTCGGATGTTCTTACAAAATTATTTTAGACATCTAAAAAAAGAACAAAATGTTTGTACCCCAATGGTCCTGCAAAACACTTTGAGTCAAACACAAAACCTGGCCCTGAATAAGAACCAGCAGGTTTGTCTGTTCAAACAACTGACCAAAAGGCCAGCTGTGAGACTTTTTAAAATCTTTTATTTTTTATTTTTCGCACTATGGACCATACTGACCAAATTACACACAAACATTTCCCTCTTGAATATACACAGTGTCATTTTCTTCCTTTTCTCCCCCATCCCTTCCCTCCCTCCTTCACCTCCCCCTCCCCACCCACTCAACGTTCAACATATACGATTAAACCCATTAAACAATGTCATCACACAATGAAAATAAACAAGAAAATTGTGTCATCTACTTTTACATACTGGGACAGTTCATTTCGTCTTCTTCTCATTCTGTCATTTTAGGGGGTGGAGGTCTGCGGTAGAACTTCTCTGTTATGTTCCATGTACGGTTCCCAAATTTGTTCGAATACTGTGATGTTATTTTTTCCAATGGAATACATTTATTCATTTCTATGTACCATTGCTGTATTCTCAGGCTCTCTTCTGATTTCCAGGTTGACATTATACATTTTTTTGCTCCAGCTCAACACATCCCACTGGTGCCGCTGCACAATAGCATGTGTGCCAGAAGGTGAACCAAATAACATATCAGCCAGTTGCTCCTCTCTGCCTTGTGTTCAGGACCTCCAATTGCAGCACATTGTAAAGTCGACTATATTCTTTGAAAAATGGAACTCTCAATGTTGGGGATCATTTTTTTTTGGCCGGATTCCCATCAAATTTAAATTTGTCTCTTACCAAGCATGTCGTTCTTCATTTGTAAAAATTTTTTAATGGAGTACTAGTCTTCTTCCGCAATCCCTGCCCAAGAAATCCCATACCCTTGGCTGCTCTGGATTTCAGGGTTCAGCACGGAGTTCTATTTCATGTTTACATTGTAGACTTATGTGGGGAAAAGATAGAATGGCTTTGGGTTGTTGGCCTTTGTCCAATCATTTGAGACTGAAATCAATTAAACTGGCTCCCAGGTGGCTTTCTGTGATGATAATTTCCAAGAATATTCCCTCAATTTAGCAGCAAATTCAAAACACGTGATTGTGGAACAATGCAATTTAAAAGTTAATCACTTCCTATTGTGACCCCTTAACAAGAGAATTTATTCACAGGACATTTGTGACCTTAAAGCCAAAGTCTGACTTTCATTCTTCCAAATATAGAAAGTACAATTTATGTCTATTGTATCCATGGCAGAGTTTTCTATACTGGTGATGAGAAGTGAGACTTTCTGATCCGATATCTCAACACTTAAAGGCCATTCTTTTCTCACTTCCAAAGACCGAGATCTCCATTGCAAGATGAGGCAGGTAACTTGCAGACTAACTATGGGCTGAGTTGAACTGTCTGAAGCTGAAGGGAAGCACTGTCATTCAGCATCTTGCACTTGGCATCCCTCCCTCTATTGCTCAACTTCCCCTGAAATCTAGTAGCAGATCCTAATCATCCTGGAATTCTGGGGGATCTTTTCGCTCATCCTACACCAGGTGGATTTTGGCACAAGCATTTCTACTACTCAGATCGGGACAGTGTAGGTGGCACATCCAGGCAGCAGGCTCACTCGAGCGTAATCCAGCTTTGTACCTTGCAAACATAAATGCCTTTCTTTAAAATTGATAGTTATGATAGTTTTAAGTTGAATCAAGTTTATTGTCATCTGATTGCACAAGTACAACCTGAAAAAAGTGTTCTCTGGTCCTTGGTACAAAACAAACAGACCCACAACCAGACAGAACATAAAGACAATTGATATGCAGGACAAGTATTCATACTATGTACACATGCACGTGTGCACACACACACACACACACACACACACACACACACACACACACACACACACACACACACACACACACACACGTGAATATGAGTGTCTCGGATGGTTAGAGTGAGTAGTTCCTTTGGTGGTTCAGTATTTTCTCTGCCTGTAGGAAGAAAAGGTTGTTCCTCAGCCTGGTGGTGCTGGCTCTAGTATTCCTGTATCTTTTTCCCACCAGGAGCAGTTGAAAGATACTGTGTGCAGGGTGGAAGGGGTCCTCAAAGGCTTTGCGTGTCCTCTTCAGGCAACAATCCGGTAGATCATGTCGATGATGGGTAGAGAGACTCCAATGATCCTCTCTGCCACTCTTATGATCCTGTGGATTAACCTCCAATCCATTTTACTGCAGCAACTGCATCACCCTGTGCTGCAGCCGGCCAGGACACAATTGATAGAACTCCTGTAGAAGGTTGACGTGATGGTGGCTGGTAGCCTTGCCTGCTACAGTCTTCTCAGGAAGTGTAGTTGCTGTTGCATCTTCCTGACAGACGAGAAGATTCTCTTCTCTCTCCTCTACAGGATTATTGAGGTACAGTGGAGGGTGATCTATCCTAGTTGTTTAGAATTCATATACAGCATCGGTGCAGATCAATAGTTGTCAGTGTTTGATCTTTACAGTTGATTCAGTACCACAGGGGTTGATAAATCATGATGTCAATAATGTCACAGCATTGTGCTAGTGTCTCCCTGACATACTATATTGTTTAAGTTCCTACCATTGTGCAAGCTGTCCTGCCTTTGACCAGTATGACCTAAATTGAATTGTATTGAAGCCATGAGTTAACATTTAAAATTCCCTGTTAAGAGGGAGGTCAACTATTAAAATCTTTCTTGGAATCGATGACAACTGTGTCCACAAACTGGAAGCTGTAGCTATCCTCATTCATGGTTTTTAGTGAAAAGTGAGGTTTGGAAAGGTAGAAACTGTATCATCTCTTCACACAAACATGAGAGATATTAAAGAGAGTCAGAATTGGTTGAGATCTGAGAGTAAGATAGGGCTGGAGGTGGTGACAATGTTTAAAAATTGTAGTCGGGCTACAATAGCTGCTCAACGTTTCTTCGTGAGATAGTCACATAATCGCAAGAACATTGGTGTTCATGTGGGAGCTGCACAAGTACTTGAAAGAAAACTATGGCTTTGGAAGGGGGGTGGGTGGGTAGGGGGTGGTATAGACAATCGGGTGACTCTTGCATAGAACCAGCTTAGTCTTCTATCATGCGATTTTCTGTAAAGCAACCTCTGTGCTCTTGCTGATCTCTGCCTTCCTGTTCAGAGTACAGTTCGTACTCTCTGGAAAATGTTAATCACTTTGAACTGTTTCTAAGGCAACCCTATCTGTCTTCATGGTAATCTTAAATGTTTGACTTGCATTTACATCTACCCACTCCTCCAAAGATGATCGAAACTGAAATGTAGCTCAATTTCCAACGGATTAAATGCTGCCTGTCATCATGAGGTATGATTCTTTATGTAACTTTGGATTTAATGAACTGGATTGTGTTCTGCAGAAAACCATTAACATTTTAGCAACAAGTGTGTGCATTGGTTGAAAAATATAATTTGGATGTACTGCAACCATTGAATCAGGATATAGCGTGTAATTCAGTGCTTAAGTCATTGATTATTGAGGTCAGTTGGTTATTGAATCTATTTTCATTTGAGATAGCTGCAATATTTTGAAATATAACATTTCAGCCAGTGCTTTCTGGTTGTATATTGCAGATCCATGACTAAGGTGAGAAATGGTGGAAAAATGTGAATCATCATGAGACATGTCCTTGGACAGGTTTCATCTGCCAGTTTTTGTGGTTAGCATCAGGAAACCTTAGTGTATATGCTTCAACTGGGCATCTGTTGTGGGCATGTTCTTTGCTCAGGATCACCTGGCTTTAGTTATCAGAAACTCTTGAGTCAAATCTGTAGAGTTGCCAGATTTGAAGGCAATTGTTCAAAGCTATAACTGCAAATAAGAGACTTATTGAAATGAATCTTCCTGTCAATTCGAAAAGTTAATTGAATTATAAGGCTGACTTTAATTGGGGACAAAACCAAAGTGAAATGAGTCATTCTTAAAATTGGCTTGCCTGTGGAAAGCAGAGAGTAGTCGTGGACAGAAAGTATTCTATCTGGAGATCAGTGACTAGTGGAGTTCCACAGGGATCTGTTCTGAGATCCCTGCTGTTTGTAATTTTTATAAATGACCCAAATGAAGAAGCGGAAAGATGGGTAGGTAAGTTTGCAGATGATGCAAAGGTTGGAGAAGGTTTGACGTAGGTTACAAAAGGATTGCAGAGTTGGGCAGAAAGTGGCAGATAAAGTTCAATCTGGATAAGTGAGGTGATGCATTTGGAAGGTCAAACCAGAAGGTTGAGTACAAGGTTAATGGTCAGATACTTAACAATGTGGAGCATCAGAGGGACCTTGGGAAACAAATGCATGTATCTCTCAAGGATGCCACACAGGTTGATAGGATATTTAAGAAAGCCTATGGGATGCTCAGCTCATTAATAGAGGGATTGAGTTTGAGTTGAGAGGTCATGTTGCAACTCTACAAATCTCTGGTGAGACCACCTCTAGGGTATTGTATTCACCTCACTATAGGAATGATGTGGAAGCTCTGGAGAGGATGCAGAGGAGATTTACCAGGATGTTGCTTGGATTGGAAAATAAGACACGTCAAAGTTAGCAAAGCGGGGACTTTTCTCCTTGGAGTGAAGAAGGATGAGAGGTGACTTAGGGAAGGCCTACAAGCTTCTGAGGCATAGATAAGTTAGACAGCCAGCACCTTTTTCCCAGGACAGGAAGAGCAAATATCAGAGGACATCCGTACGAAGTGAAGGGAGGAAAGTTTAGGGGAGACATCAGGGCTAAGTTTTTTTAACACAGAGTTGTGGGTGCCTGGAATGCTTTACCTGGGTCGAAGGTTGTGGCTGCAACATTAGTGACATTTAAGAGACTCTTACACAGGCACATGGATGAAAGTAAAATAAAGGGTTACGAGATAGGAAGGGTTTAGTATTTTTTGGTAGGAATATATAGGTTGGCACAACATCGAGGGTCAAAGGGCCTAAACCATGCTGCAATGTTCTATGCTCTATAATTTCTTTCTTTTGGATTGAATAATTTTTTTTTAAATTACCCCGGCTAGATAACTAGAGAGAAGGGAAATGCTGGTCCTTGAGGTTAAAATTGCAGTGGACATTGCTGCCAAACAGCATAAGTTTTGAGCTGCTAAATTTGTTCTGGTTTTATCCATTTGGCACAATGGAGGTAATTATAGTGTCTACATGGAGAGATATCTCAACAACATGCCTATTAATGAACTGGATTGTGTTCTGCAGAAAACCATTAACATTTTAGCAACAAGTGTGTGCATTGGTTGAAAAATATAATTTGGATGTACTGCAACCATTGAATCAGGATATAGCGTGTAATTCAGTGCTTAAGTCATTGATTATTGAGGTCAGTTGGTTATTGAATCTATTTTCATTTGAGATAGCTGCAATATTTTGAAATATAACATTTCAACCTATCATGGGCAGTTAGGTTGGTGCCAATATGATTAATTATGCTTGCACCAGAAGTGTCATACCCAGTCAGGCAGTTATGTTCGAGGATTTGTTGAACTTAATAGTGGTTGTCTTATGAATCTAAGTGGTGGTAGACACCGTAGTTGCTCATCTGTGCAATGCTCTTGCTGCAGATGTGCTGGTTCTTTCAGCTGCAGGAGGGCTCCAAACAATTGTTAACGTGAGGTTTCTTGGTCTTTTTTTTGACCTGTCCTTATAGGGTCCATGGTGTTTGTTGAGTTCTGTTCAGCAATGACCATCTGGGTTGTCCCTGGCAAATTGGAAAGGAGTTTCTAAGGATGTATCCAAGGAAGGTGGTTAAGAATTCTGGAATGTTGATTTGTCAAATGCACCGAATTATACTTGCCTTTGGTTTATTGTTTGAGTAGTTTGTGGGATAGCCAATTTAGAGGCAGTCTCACAAACATTAATGAAAATGACTCTTGCAAGGACAAGGGGATCAATTTGTCCAGCTCAATGTCAGGTGTCCAATCTAATTATTTTTGTGTTTTCTTGCAATAGTTTTTGTAATTATTTTTCTAGTGTGTCTAATATTGCAAAAAATAAATAATAAGTACAGTGAAACCCATTCTCCATTACCTATGGGGATTAGTAGATGTGGATAAGTGGTTGCTGAAGGCAACCAATTGCTTGAATTCTGGATATCAGGGGTTTTACTGTATATCTATTGTAATCCACAAATGGTGGATCAACTTTATCTACAGAAAAATATCTTGGGCAGATTTTAATTGCTAATATTTTGTTGCTGTTTATAATAAGTTTCAAAATCTCAGTGATTAAAAAAAAATCGTAGCATCGAGTATCTGGAAAGTTAGAATTTTATTTTTGTTTTTAATTTCAATACTGATACTTTGCATAGTTTTATCAGTAAATTATTTATCTCCCATTTTGTTCATTATGTTATTAGGGCCCTTGAAAATTAATTATTATAATTTATTTAACTGGCTAATGCAGAACTTTATCAGCTGAATGTTATAATTTATTGCAATAATATTAGCCTATCAAGCATCCGGGTTTGCTGTTTGCTTCATGTCAGTACTTTTCTCTCTGCATAATGAATTTGGAAGTATCAATAAGAGCACATTGAAGTGCATATACTTATTAACATGAAAATCACAAATTTAAGTTGTGCACAAACCACTTGAGAATGTTATGTTAGTTTTCTTTGGTACAATATGATGCATTTTTGGGAACTTAAATAAGACATGTACAGTAAATATTTGGGCACCAAGGAATGTTGATGAATGCAGGGGGCTAAGTCCAATTGACAATTCAGGTTGATAGTGTGGTGAAGTAGGCATAAAACTGACTTGCCTTCACAGGTCAGGGCATGGAACAAAGTAGTTTGTTCATTATGTTGCAACTTCTCAAAACATTAATTTGATTGCACTTGGAGTGCTGTGTCTAGTGTGGGTCGTCATGTGATAGAAGAATGTGATTTTTGAGGAAACAGTGCAGAGGAAATTCACCAGGGGTTACTGGGATTGGAGGACTTGAGTCGTGCTGAGAGATTGTTCCCTGGAACAAAAGAGACTGATAGAAATATGTAAGATTATGAGAGTCACAAGAAGGGTTGATAGTCAAAAACTTTTCCCTGTGAGACATCAAACGTGAGAGGTTGGATTTTGAAATGGGATTTGAGAGGTGTTTTTATTCACTGAGCGATTGATACCTGGACACACTGCTGGTGGTAAAGTTGGGTGGGGGTGCTAGTTACAGCAACCACTACAGAGAAAGATCCGTGGCATGACTCTATGCTCTCACTTCCCTCCGACTCCTTCAGCAGATGCACCCATGGGTATGGCAACCACAAGAGAGTCCCCAGCTATTGGGAGAATAAGAGGATTGTTGCTGGTGTGACTTGGGTGAGGGAGATGCCGGGAAGCAGGGCAGCTGTGGAAGCTGCTTTTATACTGGGACAATGATTTTAATTTGCCAAAAATATTAAAATGTTTGAAATGCTGGAATTTTTGGGCATCCACTGCCAAATGGAATCTGACAGTATATCCCATCTGATTAATTAGCATTTGCAAAATGACAAAGTAAACATGGGTGGCTTCATGATGAATTTGAAAAGTGAACCATTGCCTGTGAATGATGTCAGCAAAAAGTCATGTACAACTTGTTTTCTTAGAACATTGCAATTTGGATTGATATCTGTCTTCAAGGAAGCACCTGTGATTGGAGATAATGTAGCATGTTCAATTTGCAGGATGTTGGTATTGATGGCAAGGCCAGCATTTAATGCCCGGTCTATTCCACGGAGAAGGTGGAACTAAACTACTTTGATGAACTGCTGCAATCTGTCCTGTATAGGAACTGACAGAGTGGTTTAGGATAGGGAGTCTGGAATTTAGACCGCTGACAATAAAGGAACAGTGACGTCAGTACAATGTACGGCATGGAAAAGAGCTGGCCGGCGATGGTGAGTTTTACTTTGTAAAAACACAAATGTTGGAGAAGCTCAGCAGGTCAAACAGTGCCTTTATGTAGCCTGAGCCCTTCATCAAGGTGTGGGGGAACATGAGACATGTCCTAACAAAAGGGGGAGAGGGTGGGAGATGATAGGTGGGGGTGGGAGCACTGCAGGAAGGGGGGAGGAGTTGAGATGGAGAGAGAAAGGAAGTAGGAACTGGAATAATTAGAAGAAGGTTGGGGGGGAGGGAGGGAAATTGCAAGGTGATTCATGGAATGAGATGAACTCAATGTTCATACCCTGGGGTTGGAGAGTGCCCAGATGAAAAATGAGGTGTTTTACTTTTATCTACTGCCCTTGGTCATCCAGGTGATAGATGCAAATGATTAATGAGGCTGGAATCCAGAGCACAAAAACAAACTGCTGATAAAACTCAGTGGGTCACCAGCAACAACGTTGAAACCTTCCTTCATCCCTCCTTGGCTCATCTAATACTCTCGAACCCCTCCACCTCTCGAATACCGCACATCTTCTTCCCTCTTACTTCTCAGTCCTGTAGCAGGTTTTAGACACAAAATGTTGGCTGTCCATTTCTCTCCTTGGATGCTGCCTAACCTGCCGAGTTCCTCTTGTAGTTTGTGCTTTCACTCAAAGTGTTAACGATCATAAGTTTGTGAGATAATGCCAAGGAAGCCTCCCTAAACTTTTTCAATGGGAATTTACAGTGTAGTCACTGTACTTGTAGTGGAACGTTTAAAATGTTGGATAGAATGCAAATCAAACAAGCTGCTTTCTTCTGGATAATGTCGAACCTCTTGAGCTCTACATTCAGGTGGAGATTTTGCTTCTGAGGAATAAACTACTTGCCTCTTGACCTTTGTGATTTTGTCATGACATTATTTTTGTATTGTAATACATTTTTATGTATTAGTTAATTTCCATCCAGGACAGTGAAGGTGATGGACTTGGCAATGTAATGCTGTTGAATGTTAAGAGAGGATGGTTATATTCTATACTTGGAGGTTATTATTGTCTGATGTGAATATTACTTGCCACATATTATTATCTGATCTTGCTGCAAATGGCTTTCAAGATTGTGCTATATCTGCAAATGTTCCTTCATCTGTTTATTGCCCAAACAGCTGGCAATGGTCCAACTAGCGCACAGCCTTCGGGATCTTGTCCAGAAACATCCAAGGCTTGTAAAACATAAAAGTTTGCAGACACTGTGGTTGAAATAAAAACACAATGCTGGAGAAACTCAGCAGGTCAAATAATGTACTTTATACAGGAATACCCTGCTCTGTGAAACTAGAGTGTTCATATGAAACCTTTCATAAGATGAAATGGTGTAAAGTTAAGACCCATTCACTAATATTAAAAGCTATTTTCGTCAAAGCAAAAACCCATTCAAATATTTTTTGTAAAAGCAAACCTGACTCTCTTTGTAAAAGTGAATTTTCATAATTCAAGTGTTGGTAAAGCAGGGTATACCTGAAAAGCAGAGATAAAGATACATAATGTTTTGGGCTTGAGCCCTTCATCAAGGTAAGGGCTTGCTGAAGGGTTCAAGCTTGAAACATTGGTTATATATTTTTATCTTTGCTGTATAACATACCTGTGTGGTGCTCACCACAAAGCAGGCGAACCGGCCCCGCTTGTAAGCCACGCGACGGGGCAGCCGGCCAAAATGGCGCCATCAGGAGTTTCCCTTCCTCCCAGTTTGGGGCTCAGAAACCCGTACTTGGGGACCACATGATGCCCGGATGATGACAGCATCCTCCAGCACAGTTCTCAGCCAGGTTCGGGCTGGGAGTGTAAGTACAGTCCAGCAGCCTGCAATAAACTAGTTTGCTCACTGAACTCAACCCGTCTCGTTGTGTATGTTATTGCAGAAGCAGTGTAGCCACCACTACACCTGCTTAGTTTCTTCAGCATAGTGTTTTTTACATTTAAAGCTAGAATGATCTTTATAAACTTTTATTATATGAAATATGTTTCATCATTTTTGCTTTTACCGGACCCCCTGATATCATACTCAGATAAATGCCCTCTTGACATCAAGGCAGTCATTCTTCTTGGCTTGTTTGAACCAAGGATATACTTAAGTCTGGAGCTGAGTGACAAAATCCATGATGAAAAGCTTGCATGGCCGAACAACACCCATATTATTATCTGAGTTGCAAGGCCAGAAGGAGAGTTAACATTTTGATGAGTGTTTGGTGCACGAGATGAGCAAATGATCCACATACTGTGACAGATTACATCAAGTGTTATATATAGATATGTTTTAAAAGAGATAAATTGTGGGGGTTTTTTTAGTGTAGGTCACAAACAAACATTTCACTACTCTGATCTATTTAAAATGCCAGAGCTCTGCTCAAGCCAGACAGTCCAGGCTCCGAGGCCCTTTTCAAAAACTTTGAAGAATGCCAAAAGAGACTTCACAAGTAGGTTTTAATTGGATATACTGTGGAGTAATGGATTATTATTTTGAAAGTAACAGATGGACAGATTCAGAAATTTGGGTCCGGTGCCACAATCTGTCTGGTTGCAGTTTACTGTTCTAAGAAGGTCAAGTGGTTTTGCAAAGAGAGAGAGAGAGAGCGAGAGCAAACTGATTTTGGCAAGCTGGCAGCTTGTTGAAACCCCATGTTAAAGACTGGTTGTGAGTTGTGAGTTCAGCTTGTTGGAAACCCTTGTCCACACAAGAGGAAATGGCTGGCTAGAGTGTTTCACCTAAAGTAATGGGAACAAAATGAACTCTGTGCAGAAGAAGAGGTTATCATTTGGTAAGTTTCTTCGGCAAGACACTGAAATGGCTGATCGGAGGGAATCAGTTTGTGTGTGTCCAACGAGCAACAAATCCCTCTCTCTGAAACCAACAACAACCTTCCTGAGCTAACCATTTACCTTTAACCACCAGAGCTTAGTGAAAATTCATAAATATTAAATTCTGTGCACAGTATCAGAATTGCCTGATACTGGTGAACTTGGAGGAGTGAGAAGTGAGATCGGACTGTGAATCAAAATAACTTTTCTGAACTTATTATACTTAGAATTAGAAGGGAGTGAAGTTAATAATAATAAGTTAAAAGTTTTTTCCTGTTTTTCTGTTTAAAGAAAATTAAAAATGATTTTTATTTAAGTAACTATTTGTCTTGGTGAATTTCTATTGCTGCTGGGTTTTGGGGTCCTTTGGGCCCATAATAATACAAAGAATTGCTGAAGGAACTCAGCAGGTCAGACAGTATCCGGATCTAAAAGGTCGGCAGACCATTTCTACCCATGGAAGCTCTCTGACCTGTTGATTTCCTCCAGCAATTCTTTGTCTCCTCAAGATTCTAGTGTCTGCAGCTATTGTTTCTCTAAGCAAATGATCACCCTGAAGCCACACATGTGAGCATGCTATGGAAATTGGAGATATGTGCTTTGGTATTTATAAATGGAGAATGTTGATGCCAAGAGCAGATGGGTTGAAAAATTACTTTTCTGCTCACTGTTTACGATGTGGTGTTATGATATTGCTTTAAGATGGTGTTTGCATCTTGATTTCTTGCAATGACATTTCAAAAGATGAAATGACTTGGCAACAATAAATAATTAGCTGATTATGTCCATAAATACAAGACCTTTATTAAAGATAATGATATCATGGCACAACTTGGGATATTTTATTTGACACCTTGTTTAACAGAAATGGGTGAAATCAATATTTTCTGTAATTCGTTATTAGACCACCTAAACTGTGAGCAACCCAATTCCAAGTTTTAAGAGGGAATTGGCGTTTCAAGAGGGAAATAGCGAAGAACTTAAGTGAAAATAGTTTTCATAGTTATGGACATAAGCTGGGGAAGAGAATGACGAGTTAGCTTCACCAAGAGTGACCACAAAGTTGATGATCTGAATGTAAATTCTTTGCTGCAATGATCCTATATAAATCACAAAGCGTGGTTAATTAACAAACAAAGCTTATACTAACACTGTGACATCCTCACTTCATTTTGGGAAGACAAATGTAGTCTTGAGGTCTTTGCAGTAAATTCAGTAGCTGGGCCTACACTTGGGTTTGCAGAAAGTTATTTTTAAAATGTGTTCGCCTGTGACTTGTGTGATTGTGACTGATTGTTGCAATATTTTTTCTGTGAACAGAAATTGCACTGGGGCAATGGTGTTAACTCATAATTTTACACCTTGGGTACAAGTTTCAAGTAAATAATCATGATGTAGAACTGTAGTGAATGGGGAGTTTTATTCTGTCTGTGTTCAATTGCATCTCATTTTAACATGCTTATTGAACTCAAATAAGAAGGTTCCGTTTAAGATCTGCAAGGATGCAGTTAGCGCACAATGGAAATTAAACCTATTTATTGCAAGTTTCTGCTTTTTTTTAGGCATGAGCAATCTTGGGCAAGGTTAATGAACTTAAAATTATCTCTGGAGGTCAACAAGATTATCTGCAGGTGCTGGAGTTTAGAGCAGTTGTCAAAAGTGCTGGAGAAACTCAGAGGTCAAACAGCATCTGTAGGAAGAGAAAGCAGCTGATGTTTTGGGCCCGAACACTTCATCAGGAGAAAATGAAAGGCCTGAAACAGTGACTGCCTTTTACTGAGTTTCTCCAGCACTTAATGGACTTAAAATGATCTAGCTTCACATTAATTCAGACCAGGAAGTTAAAACTATAAAAATGTTACTGAGTTGTAACACTGACTGATGGAATGGATGTTTGTTGAAATCCTTTTCAGATATACATCAAATAATTGATTAGGAATTATGTTTCACATTTAAGGGTGTTTAAAACTTTGCTTGCCTTTAAACAAATATGCATACCCAGATTAAAATGAACAGTTTTACAAATTACTGCATAAATTAAGTATTGTTGCTTTCCACAATCCAATAATGTACAAGAAATAGGAATTTCTAGCAGTAATCACAGAGAGATCATATTTAACATTATTTGGGATTGAGAATTACACTGGACAACAATTTTTTTCAAAAGGTTTGCTTCCTGAAAAAATTGGATATTATGATATACAACTTCAAGGTGAACACCAAGATAATTTCAGATTTACTGTATCACGTAAGAAGTTGGAGAAACATTAAATTAACTTTTATTGAATTTAGTGAGCTTAATTGGATAATGATGCTGACACATTGTGTCAGTTCAACTGACCTAAGAATGTTTTGCAACAGATTTTTGTTTGTACTCAGCATCTGATGCCTCTTGTGTCAGTGTCCAACAATAATCAGCCAGCATTGATGGATTCCAGTTGCCCTGATACCACTTTTCCATGGTCATAATGTCCTGGTGAAACCTTTCACCATGTTCGTCACTCACTGCACCAAGATCAGCAGGGAAGAAGTCCAAGTGTGAATTCAGAAAATGAATCTTCAATGTCATGTTGCATTTCATAGTTTTGTATGCTTGAAGCATGTTGTCCATCAGCAGGATGTGGTTTGGCTCTCTGTACTTGTCAGCTAAATTCTCAACAATATCTTTAAATGTCTTTCATGCTCTTCCAGGCCTAAGACATTTGCATAACACTTAGACTGAGTGGATGCCCAGGCATGCTTGGACAGACCAAAACAGCTTGCATTGTGGGCAAAATACTAGTAGACTTAAAATAATACAGGAAATCTCAAAAATAGCTTGTATCTTAAAAAAAACTGGTATGTGATAGGAAAAATTTAAGGTGATGTGCAAGATCTGCGGAGCAAAATCCACAAAATCCACCCAAAAGAGTTCAGGAAGTAAAGTCTTCATTGTCCAATATTATTTAAGACCGTGAGTCAGGCACAAGAACAAAGGCTACTTTGATGATCTAGTAAGTTCATTTCAACGTCATTTCATTAGAAATCACAAATAACAATTGAAAAGATTGAAGAAAGCTCTGTGGGGTTTTCCAATCATGACATAGGTGAAAGATTAACATTGTTTCCTGGGGCAAGGAACTAAGAGAATCTCTGCAGATGTTGCAGGAGATCGTGTTGAGCAAACAGAGTCAACATTCTTTTCAAAACGTGTGAGTTCAGGCTAAATTTATTTGTGTATGAATGAACAAACATATAATTAAAAGATTAAACAGGAATCTGCCTGATACAAACCCTGTGAAGATAAATAAAAAGGAACTCAGCGGGGAAACCAGAGGAAGGCGATTGAAGAAACTGATCAGTATGATCAGATTGACATAATACTGGTTTTGTTTTGGCACAACAATACCAAGAGGGAGATGAGATGAGATGAGAATCATAAATCATGAAAGTCAGCAGACACTTGATTGTAGTAAAAACACACAGAAGCGTTGGAGGAACAGCCGGTCATGCAGCGTCCTTCGGAGGTAATGATGTTTTGAGCACGAGTCCTTCTTCAAGTAAGAAGTGAAGAACAGGAAGGTGTAAGAATAAAGAGTCTGAAGATTGACTGGGGAGGAGTCTAGGCCAATAATATGTATTTATTGGATGTGATGAGAAGAAAGTCAGAATTTATTTTGGCTCTGTGAAAGGAGGCAGAGAGAAAAGGGGAGAGAGAGCTGGGGGAAAGAAGAGGGGGGTGTTTAACAGAAACTGGAGAGGTTGATGTTAATGGCATCTGATTGGAGGATGCCCAGACAGAAGATGAGCTGTTCTTCCTCCAATTTGCAGGTGGTCTAAGTCTGGCAGTGCATGAGACTTTGTAAAGGTTAAAACCTGGTGTTTTTGACTTTTGTTAATTTTGGGCCTATCCTTTTAAGAAAATATTGTTTGTAGTGTTACCATAGTTACCATGACATCATATGTCATAATATCCAGGTGAATGGAGAGTTTGCATCTCATTCTTCGAAGAATCATGACAGAGAAGTGAGCTTGAGATGCTTTTCTTTGAATTCCTCTTAATTAATTTTAATTCACCTTAAATTAATCTTATATCTGTTTAAAGTAGAATATAGTTATATTATAATACAGTATACTTTGTTTACTCTTCGTTATGAAAATCTTAATGCGAAGTTATGCAAAATGTTTATTCATTTTATCAACAAATTAAAGCTACTTACAGCTGCGACTGTGAAGTTTGATTTATTGGATTAATAAGATTATAATTCAGAATATTGTCACTTATGTTTCTTTGAAGATGACATGTTTTGAAATTGGGAAATATTAGAACTTGGAAAGTGTCGTCTATAATCCTTATTCAAAGAAAAGTTATGGTTGTGAACTTTTGGATGTAAAATTTGTATGAAAGAACTCAATTTATTAAGCATTTAAGCTTTAAAGAAGTGCAGTTTTCTGAGCCAATCTGCAGAAGCCTCTATGAGAATATGTCTGTCTGACTGCAGATACTTGTAACCTTGGAGAGATAAGATAGAAAGCTACCAGCCAGAATCTAGCAGGAAGCCCAGAAGAATGTTTTGAAAAGTTGTACAAATAACTGATATGCTTGCCTGTGTGAAGAACACAGAGGCAAGCCAGCCAGAGAAATTCTCTTAAAGGGACCACACAAGATACAAATTTGATTACAGTTCCCAGGCACCAGAGAAGACAGGCTGCAGTGTGAAGAATCCAAGATGGGGAAGAAGTCTCATCGGGCTAAAGACCTTGAGCAAACAGCCCCTCTCAAAGAGCCGTTTGATTGTGAGTTGAGTTGCCAGCAAGGTGAACCGACAGTGCTTGGCTGGAGATTGGAGCCAGCTACCACTGAAGAAGTGGCTTCAACTACCAAGCAAGAAGACTCCGATAAGGCATTGCATGCCTCATTAGCTGACTTCAAGGTTAGTGGAACTGAAACAGATGAATGTACATTGCAAAGCCCCGCTGGTGCAGTACCGAGTGAAATGCTGAAGATAGAGACTCAATCAGCGGTATTTGAAAGTGAATCCTGATGATAGTATTTCCAAGGTTATGAGCACAGGAAGGAAGATCTTCAAAGTCCTCAAAGGCATCTAGAGCAAGTACTGCTTTGCATGCTTCAAGCATATCAGCTATGCATGCTAAGGTGCAAGCAGACTTGGAAACCATCAGGACACAATGTGAGTGGTTGGAGAAAAGACGTGCTCTAGTAGATAAAGAAGCTGAAATGAAGAATCAGCCACTGAAGTTACAAATGTCTAGTGAAGAACAAAAATATTATTGAAGAGAGAAAAGAAAAGACTAGAGCTTGAGGAACAATATGCTATGAAGATGACCAAACTGAAAGCATTAATTCAGGCCTATGCAAGATCTATCACTCCAAGTGAAATGCCCAAAGGGCTAGCAGCAGCTAATATTCCAGTCACAAGAAATGAATGTACTCAAGGAAGGAGCCATGGGTGGTGCTGCTAGTGTTCGGATATCAGTGACCAACTCTGTAGAAAGGGCTAGCGATATTCAGTGTCTTCTGAGCACACAATTTATGAATCTTCCTAAAAGAAGAGCACTTCAAAAAGGTTCAACCATGCTAGTTGATCATATGCAACAATTGATGTATCTTTGTGTTGCTGGAGAACCAGCGACAAGTCAAGGATCTCCACCAATGTCATCACTTACATACCAAGGATCCCTATCAATGCCATCACTTACAACTCAATGCCCTACACCTATGGCACCAGTTCAGGTTCCATGTGCTCCATTCACAACAAGACAACGTATCACTCATAGCAAAACAAAATGAAATTTCTGCTATGTTAGCGCAGCAATGAGGTTCATATGGTTTACCTAAGAAGGACATTACATTTTTTAATGAAGATCCATTACAATATCTGATATTCATGAAATCCTTTGAACATCATTTGAAAGTAATATTAAAAATGCCAAAGATCATCTGTATTACCTGGAATGGTATACTGGAGGACAGTTGAAAGAGTTCGTCAAAAGTTGCTAATATGTGGATCCAGACCAAGGTTTCAAAAGGGAAAAAGAGTTATTGTGCCATCGTTATGGCAATGAACATAAAATCGCAAGGGCCCACATAGACAAGATTCTTTCTTGGCCGGTAATAAAATCAGAGGATACCAAAACTTTACAAGCATAGGCACTCTTTCTGAGAGGATGTTGTAACGTAATGGGAAGTACTGTACATTTCCAGAAGCTGAATTTACTTGCTAATTTGTTGATTATTGTCAATAAATTATCTTATAAGCTGAGGGAATTATGGAGAAGCAAAGTTGCAGAGCTTAAGATGCCTTCTGGAAGGGATACCACTTTTAAGGATGTTGTAAAATTCATGGAATGGCATGTGTATGAAATCACTGTACCAGTGTATTGGGAAGGGTTGTGGCTGTCACGTGACAGCATTGCCCCCTACCTGGTCAGAGGACACACCAGCTGCCAATCAAAGTTTGGTTCCGCCTCACCCATTAGTGCACATCTTGCTGTTGGACCCATTTAAGTTACCTGGACAGCACTCTCCAGCCTGCCTATACTTGGCCTTGGGCCATTGGCTGTTGTGATTAGATTAACTCTCCTGCCACTGAGTCATTGGTCCCCGGTAGATGATGTGGGCTGGACCCTCCAGCATTATAAAGGTGCCATGTGCTCCTTGTTCTCTCTCTTTGCCAGCTTGGGACCACCCTGTTTCACTTCAGGCTTAGAAATGTGGAAGGATGCTGGAGAACTCTTGGTAAGATGTGCACTGTTAAAAGTGTTGAGGTGTTTAATTAGTGTCCTTTGTAGCATAGAGCTGTATCTGCACTGAGTCAAGGGATGGGGCAACTTGATTTATCCCTGATCATTGCATGTACCAGTTCCTTGTATGTGTCTGTTTTATTCCCATGCTATTTTCCCTACGTTTGTTATTAATTGTCCGCTATTTCTTTCACACAGCTGCTGTAAACTCTGTCTGTGTGTGTTTGTGTGTGTGTATGCTGCATCAGTTACCATTTTCCCACACTTGCCTTCTGTAAATAAAATCCTTCCCTACATCAAAACTGTGTTCAGAGTCCTTGCCTTTGAGACCTAGCAAACCTGTTTCCTCACTCACAACTACCAGTATTTAGAATATTAAGGATCGAGTCCACGCTGCTGAAGATCCAGCTGCGCTGGATGGGTCACGTCTCCAGAATGGAGGACCATCGCCTTCCCAAGATCTTGTTATATGGTGAGCTCTCCACTGGCCACCGTGACAGAGGTGCACCAAAGAAAAGGTACAAGGACTGCCTAAAGAAATCTCTTGGTGCCTGCCGCATTGACCACCGCCAGTGGGCTGATATCGCCTCAAACCGTGCATCTTGGCGCCTCACAGTTTGGCGGGCAGCAACCTCCTTTGAAGAAGACCGCAGAGCCCACCACACTGACAAAAGGCAAAGGAGGAAAAACCCAACACCCAACCCCAACCAACCAATTTTCCCCTGCAGCCGCTGCAACCGTGTCTGCCTGTCCCGCATCGGACTTGTCAGCCACAAACGAGCCTGCAGCTGACGTGGACTTTTACCCCCTCCATAAATCTTCGTCCGCGAAGCCAAGCCAAAGGAAGAAAGAAGAAGGATACTCCAATAGTTTCTAAAGATATAAAGTAGTCTAAATTATCGTCTCAACAGAAACCAAAGGCAAGTACCTTTGTTACTGCTGTGTCAGATACAAGCACAAGAAAGAACAAGGAAACAGAGGATAAAGAAAAACAGACTGTTCAGGAAAGCTGTTTGTCTTGCAAAGATAAGCGTGCTTTAGAAAAATGTTCACAATTGGAGAAAAAAAATCATATGACGAGAAATTAAACTTTTTAAAGAAGAATGGAATATATTTTGGTTACTTGTGTAAAGGACACATCAGCAAAACTTGTAATAAGTGACTCATTTGTGATATATGCAGTTTAAAGCATTCCAAGTTACTGCATACTCAATGAAGTAAAGTTTTTTTTTGTAATTTTTTGTTTATTACTGCACCATGAACCATATCAATAACAATATATACAAGCGTTTATCATTAAAATATACACGGTGACATTTCCTTTTCTCAACAAAGTAAAGTTGAGAAAAGTCAAACAATCTGAATCCAAGGCTAAAGACACAGTTAAAGAGAATGCTTCAGCTTCGGTTCAGACAAACAGTCTCACTGGGGCCAGTAACAAAGCTCTCAATAGTTCCTGTGCAGGTTAAATTTTAAAAAGGAAGCTTCATACTGAAGATTTATGCATTTCTTGATCCAGAGAGTACCGCATCATTTTGTACTGTTGAAATGATGAATAAATTTAAACTTCATGATAAAAGAACACAGATCTTGTTGAAGATAATGAATGATGAAAGGAACATTGAAACTAATATAGTTTCATGTTTACAGATGACTGGATTGAATAGCAATGAATTTTGCGATCTTCCAAGTGTATATACTCAGAAGGCTAAGCCTGTGAATAAAGAGAATATTCCTTATCAGGATGATATCAAGCAATGGGATCATCTTTAAAAAATGTTTGCTTACCCAAGATTGATGCTAAGTTTGAGATGTTAATTGGATTAGATGTACTAAAGGCTCTCGAACCTCTAGAAGTAATGAGGAGTCAAAATGATGGACGTTATGCCATGAGAACTTTGCTTGGATGGACAATTAATGAACCATTAGGAGGAAAAATGAATAATGATCAAGAGTTGTTGAATGTAAGTGTCAACAGAATTTCAATTGTCAAACTTGGTGATCTATGGGAACAACAGTTTAAAATTGATTTCCCTGAATGTCTCAAAGATATACAAGAACCTTTGAAGGAGGATAAACAATTTCTGGATTTAGTTTCAAATTCTGTGAAACATGTTGATGGTCATTACTGTATAGCATTACCTTTGAAAGAAAGAAAAAAATGCATGCCAGACAATAAAAATAATTGCAGAACAGCGTATGCTGAATTTGAAGAGAAAATTCAGAAGAAATTCTTCCTTTCATTTGGAATAAACCAATGTCTTGTCAGATATGATAACCAAAGGTTATGTGGAAAAGGTATCCTCAAGGATATGTATTGGGTCCTTTGCTGTTTGACGTATACATTAATGATCTGGATGATGGGGTGGTAAATTGGATTAGTAAGTAGGCAGATGATGTTAAAATAGGTGCTTGCACAGAATCTTCTCTTCTTAAATCTAAACCATTAATGCCTTCGGGTCAATTTCAGAAAGAAGATACTTATGCAAGGCACCGATGGAGACAAGTACAGTTCATTATGGATTTATTTTGCAAAAGATGGGTTAAAGAATATCTTACATTATTATAAGAAAGACAAAAATGGTCTTAAGCTAAATGCAATTTTGTATGCGGAGACATTGTAATCATCATGGACAATTCTACACCAAGAAATTCTTGGTTGCTGTGGAAAATCGTGGATACAGTTCCGGACAAAAAAGGTTTCGATCAGCAAGTGCGGATTAAAATCATGACTGGTTGCTTAAATGGACCTATTACTAAAATCTGTCTTTTGCAAGAAGCAGAAAGTTTTCATTTTTAATCTTATATTTACCATATTTACTTTTGTATCTGTAATGGTTATAATTATACATTAGTCATTAATGTCTATTATAATATTTATGGGCCAGAATGTAAAGGTTAAAACCTTATGTTTTTGACTTTTGTTAATTTTGTGCCTATCCCTTTAAGAAAGTATTGTTTGTAGTGTTACCATAGTTACCATGACATCATATGTCATAATATCCAGGCAAACGGAGAGTTTGTATCCCATTCTTCGAAGAATTATGAAAGATGTAAGCTCGATACTTTGAATTAATCTTAATTTAATTTTATATCTGTTTAAAGTGGAATATCGTTAAATTATTATACAGTATGCTTTATTTACTCAACATTATGAAAATCTTAATGCAAAGTTATGCAAAATGCTTATTCATTTTTATCAGTGAACTAAAGCTACTTACAGCTGCTATTGGATTATTAAGATTGTAATTTGGGATATCATCACTTGCATTTCTTTGAAGGTGACATTTTGAAATTGGGAAAATTAGAACTTGTAAAGTGTCATCTATAGATATGTCAGCGAAGGAATGGGATTGGGAATTGAAATGGGTGGCTACTGGGAGATCCATGCTATTGTGGTGCACAGAGATGAGGTGCTCAACAAAGTGATCTCCCAGACTGCGCCCAGTCTCTCCGATGTAGAAGAGACAACAATGGGAGCACTGGTTGTAGTAGCTGACACCCTGCAATGCTGCTTCACTTGGAAGGACTGTTTGTGGCTCCAAATGATGGAGAGGGAGGAGCTGTGGGCACAAGTGGAGCATCTCTTGTGGTCACAGTGTTGGGTATCAAAGGAAGGGAGGAGTGGAGAAGGGAGTCATGGGGAAGTGGCTCTTGCAGAAGGCGGAGAGGGGAATATGTGTCTAGTTGTGGGATCATGTAGTAGGTGGTGGAAATGGAGGATATATTGGACATGGAGACTGGTGGGGTGGTAGGTGAGGACAAGGCTTATCCTGTTCTTATTGTGCAAGAGGGTAGAGGGACCAGATGTGCGAACGAGGGCAAAGTTGATGGTGGTAGAGGGAAAGGCATGTTGTTTGAAGAAGGAAGACATCTTTGATGATCAGTCATGGAAGATGTCCTGGGAGCAGATGAGGCAGAGGAATTGAGAGAGGGGAATGGAATTTTTACAGGGCGAAGGGTGTGAAGAGGAATTGTCAAGGTTCCTGTGGGAGATTTGTGGCTTGTATATATCCGTTGAGCATGTACTGTCAGACATGAAACCTGAGCATAAAGTAATGGTCAGGATTGATGTTTACTTTGTGGTTCCAGAGAGAACAGTTCTGTGCAGTCCAGCCTGTTCTTGACTTTGCATACAAATGCATTGCAGCTCAGAAGTGCAGAACACGCATGCAGTCAGACTCTTGGGCTTCTGTCCTTTGTCCCATCGCTGGATTCTGGGCTGGAGCTCCATTTTGTTGAACCCGGTAGGTTTCTTTGAGAATTCACTCTAGCTCTCGTGGGTATCTGGGAGCTCGTATGCCATTCTCTTCTCTTCCTTGGCAACCATTGTGGTGTTGCTGCATTGTAGATACATTTGATACCCAAGTGTGTTGCTAAACTGAAATTAATCGAGAATTATACAGTTCCTGTTTTAAAACTTAATTTTGGATATCATCTACCCTAATACAAAGTTGTTGTTGTCAAAGCAATACATTTAAAAGCAGAACCACAACTTCAGCAATTTATCCATGTTATATTTGAGGAAGGAAAGATTTAATAAAACCCCACCATCACTCTCCAAGCTGTGAGGCCAACCGCCAAGAGTAGGAAGGGCAGTGGGCTCAGGGAGATCCAGCACTTCCAAGTTTCCCCTATAGACACGGATGTGGAAATATTTCATGATCCCTTCATTGTAGCAGAGTGGTTCAAGAAGGCAGCTCATACTTGCTTTCTCCAGGGCATTTAGGGATGAATCATAATTGTTGATGTTGCCATTAAAACCTTGATCTTGAGAGTTGATTTTTTTTAAACTTTTTTTTTTCCCCAGGCCACAGTTAGTTGATTTTTCTGGATTGGAAATGCTTTGCATTTTCTTCATGCTCTTCATACATTATTTGAGAACTATTTCAATGACCAAATTGAATTTCTCTTCAACTATTACAAAATTAATTATTCCCAAAAGAACTTTGCCATCATGCATTTGTTTGCTTGCTGCTTCTTTTAAGATATTGGGACAGATTTTTTAATTGCAGTTTTTTGTTCATTTGCTTCCAGTTTTTAATTTGCTACATGTTTAAAAACTTTCTGAAAATGTTAGTTTGGAGTGTTTTTGAACATGTCATTGCATTGAATAAAAGGATCAGCTATTGCTTGTGAACTTTATACTCTACATGTGAGATGCTCCGTGGCTGCATTGGGCATGATTTGTAATAAGTAGAGTTTAAGTAGGTTCAGAAACCGATCACAAGGCCTGGATGAAAGCTCGATTGCTGGTGAAAGAGTGGAAAGCTGCATATTTCTGCATTGACAGTTGCCCAAGTTTATCTGTTATTTTGGTAAGTATAATCAAAGATTGTGATCAAAGCATTTGTCTGCGGGACCTCGGGTGACTACTTCACTGAGCACCTACATTCTGTGGGTCTTAACTTTAGTCTTCGCTTCCTTTTGCCAACCATTTTATCTTCCCTAACCATTACTACATTTATATATCTGTTCTCTTGCTTCATCCATTTTCTGGGTGAGGCTACAGCTGTCTTCCTGGACAGCTTTGTACCTAATGGCATGAAAGTTCAGTTTTCTAATTTTAGGTAATCCCCATCCCCATCTGATTCCATTGTTTCCATGCCTTCTTTACCTACTTATGTATTAATGCTTTTACTCCTGTCCCCTTCTTCCTAATGCTTTCTCCTTCTACCTATCTCTTCACCTCTTACACATTCTGTCCTCTTAGCCTCTGGGCCTCTCCCCAGCTGTCTTCCCCCCCCCCCCCCCTTTTATCTATGTAATTCTATGTTTTTAGTCTTGATAAAGGGTTCTGATGAAACGTTGACTGGCCATGGGCACAGAATGACCTGCTGAGTTCCTCCAGCAATTCTTTGCTTAAGACTCCAGCTTCTGTAGCTTTTGTGTTTTTCATTAAATAAGATTGTTTAGTATTTTGAATCCTTGCCCAATACAGTGGGATCATTCTTCTGTTACGTTTGGATATTTTTACAAGGGAACCATTAACTTTGATTCAGCTATTTTTGAGAAGTCTCTTAAAAAGAAAATCCAGCATCTCAGTAACGACTGGAATGGAGAAGCCAGAGAGTAATGGTGCATGATTGCTTCTCAGACTGGAAGTCTATAATTAGTTCTGTACCTTAGGGATTGGTGCTGGGACCATTGTTGTTTGTCATCTAGATCAATGATCTGGATGATAATGTGGTAAATTGGATCAGCAAGTTTGCAGGTGACACTAAGATTGGAAGCGCTGTGGGCAGCGAAGAAGGTTCTCAAGGCTTAGAGAGGGATTTGGACCAGCTGGAAAACTGGGCTGAAAATGGCAGATGGAACTCATTATAGATAAGTGTGAGGTTTTGCATTTTGGAAGGACAAAGCAAGAAAGGACATACATTACAACTCCAATTATCTGAAATCGGATTCTCCAAAATCCTCAATTATCTGAAATTTTTTAAAAATTTCGGATAAATGAGGATATCCAAAATAAATCAGAAATCCTCATTTATCTGAATTTTTTTTTCTGGAGCCGAACTCACGAGGGATGTCAGCCTCCCAGCGGCAGTGTGGACCTCAGTGGGGAGGTGTCGGTGATTGGCAGTGGCCAGCATTCTTTTGGTGAGAATTAAACATTATTTTAATGCTTAAAAAGCCTTTCCTTGTTGTTTGCGCTTAAACACTATTACAAGTGATTTGTTGTTGCTACTGGGCTGTTTCTTAAAAAAAAATGACCAGTTCTCCAAAAAAAAAGTTTATCCAACATAGGCCCGGCCCTGACTATTTTGGATCATTGGAGTTGTACTGTATGCGTTAAATGGTGGGGCTCTGTGTAGTCTGGTAGAACAGTAGGATCTGGGAATACAGATACATAATTCCCTGAAAGTGGCGTCACAGATTGTAAAGAGAGTTTTTGGCACATTGGCCTCCATAAATCAAAATATGGAGTGCAGGAGCTGGAATTTACAACCATATTGTGCTGAGGAAAGACACTTCTAATTTGCTTGTGTGGCGACTAGTTTTACTAACCCTGTTGCCTCAAAACCATTAGGATTAAAAGACTATTGTACACTCTGTATTTCTTCTCACTGAAATTTGTGATTGACTATGACGTCAAGACTAAACTCAGTTGTGCCCTGACATGTTTTACCATTGAGTACAGGATCGCTGTCACTCTCTGCTGCTTAACATCTGGAGCATTCCAGCTCCTCTTGCTGATGAGTAACCAAAAAAAAACTACAAGTGCTGAAATCTTGAGCAAACAAGTTGTAGCTGGAGGAATTCAGTGAATCAGGCAGCACTCATGGATAGAAATAGTCCCTTAACCATGAGTCCCGACCGAAACATGGACCACTTCCATCCTGACCTGCTGAGTTCCTCCAGCTTCTCATTAGTTTTGGTGGCTGACCCCTGCACATATCATTTTGCTGCTCATGCTGTGTTGGAGGAGCCTCTTGAACTCTGTACTCAAGGAAAGTACACTGACTTTTCCTTCAACAATGGAGCAGGAAGGTGGGTGCATCTATTTCCTTGCATTGCAGACTTCCCCAATGCACAGGTATTCCGTTTCTGTACAATTGTCGTTCATGTTGGAAGTGCCATGGAGTTTCCATGGCCCTTGTGCATGTTTCTCGCTCAGTGTCTCTCAACCCTTGGCAGCACTGTTGTCAATCTCTCATTTATTCACTCGAAACTTTTCACCTGTAGCTGGAAGAATATTGTTTGTATTGTGAATCTTTTAAGAGCTGGCTGCAGAGATTACAGCTGCTCGTTTACTTGAGGAAAAACCATGAGGAATTGCACAAAATCTGACAAAATTGGAGGCTTTCATCATCATTCTTGAACCTCTTCATTGAAAGTTCTCACTTTTTTTGCTGCTGCTACCACAGCATGAATGCTGAAAATTAGCAAGGAGCTTTACTGGGTCATTGGCTGATTGACAAAACAATCAGCCAATGTTACATTGTGGTGTAACAGATTAAATTAAAAAGAACTTGTGCACCTCCCTTTTTAAAAAAAAAAGTTGAAGAAGATTTAAATAAATGGATAATTCTTCCAATAACTTTGATTGGAGGAGTTAACTGTATTAAAATGAATATATTCTTGTGTTTCCAATACCTCTTTCAGACTCTTCTAATACCATTACTACAGAAGTTTTTTCAAAATTTGAATAAGTTAGTTAGGAAGCTTATTGGGAAAGATAAGTTAGCCAGAGTCTCCATGGAAAAATAAACTTGGAAGTACCATATGGGGAGGGGTTTACAACTCTAAAATTTTAAATATTACTATTGGGCAGCTCAAATTAAATTTGTCACTTCCTTCTTTGATGCAAGAGACAATCCTTCATTGGTGGAAATTGAGCTGCACAAAATTGGAGAGAAAGTAGCAGATTTTATAAATAAATGGGATACTAAATCTATTTCTGGTGGAAAGGGAGCACTTTTAACAAAGCTTATTTTGAATATTTGGTACAAATTGAATAATTTAATTGATTCAAAAGGAAAAATGTCTCCAAAAGTGCCATTAACTCAAAGTAGATTAATCCCTTTAACAATGGATAATAAAATTCTGAATACATGGTCTGTAAAGGGATCAGATATGTGGAAGATTGTTACCTGCAAGGGCAATTAATATCATTGAAACAGTTAAAAAATAAATATAATATTCTTAATAATACAATCTTCCGCTACTTTCAATTAAGAACTTTTTTCCAGAGATGAATTAGGACCAGAGTGCAGTGAAATGGAGATTCTGATTTGAAAGGGGAACACAAGAAAGTTTACATCTGCAATGTATTCCTTACTTCAGTCGGGCGCTCCTCAGCAGAAGTTATATAAATCAAAACAAAATGGAATCAGACTTGAATATTAGTATTGGAGATAAGAACTGGTCTGACTCTCGTCAGGATTACAATTAATGTAAGCTATCAATTGGTGCAATATAATTTTTTGCATCAACTATATCTTACCCTGCAGAAATTGCATAAATTAAATTCTAATAATTTGGATATATTTTTTAGATGGGGTGAAGAAACAGGACCCTTTTTACATTCCACCTGGTCCTGCTCTAAAGTGATACCCTTTTGGGAAAACTTAAGAATTTATTAGATCAAATTATTGGGAAACAATTAGCACAAAGTCCATAATGTTTCTCCTCAAAAATACTGTGGATCAAAAATCTAAAATGAAACTGTCCAAGCATTAATTATAAGTTCTTAAAATTACATTGGTAGTGGCCAGGAAATGTATTGAAATTACCTGGAACTCTGATTCCCCTCTGGATATTGCCCAATGGAATACATAGTTGTTCCCCTGGAGAAAATTACCTACAACATCGGAAAGAAGTACAATATATTTTTGCAGGTATGCAGCCATATTTGCAGAATGCAGGGTTGAATATTTAGGGACACTTGTTCTGTTCCTCAGTTCTACATCCTGGTTCTTTCCTCTACTAGAGATCTAGGTAAGAAAAGAATGACATCCTATGATACTGAATCCTGACAGTTCCTTTTTGTTTCTTGCTTCTCTCATTTTTTCTTATTTATCTTCTCTTTACTTCAGGGCTTTGTTTGTGGGGAGGGGGATGGGGCTTTTTGAAGATGTGGACAACTTGTACCATTAATTTTTTTTTCAATTTATGTATTTAAGTAATGGTTATTTTTTGATGCATGCTGTCTACAAAATGGAAAATAAAGTATTTAAAGAAACTCATGCTACCTCTATAGCATTCGTTGTAAGCTGGTGATCACACATCTTTGAGCAGTGTTGATATCAGATTTCAGATGTATTGTTAAGAGTGCATACATGACATCACATACAACCCTGAGATTCTTTTTCCTGCAGGCATGGCAGAATTACCATTAATTGGCAGTGCAAAAAAGAAAATGGACTTGACGTACCTTTATTGGAGGGGTGTGTTTTGTTTCCCACCCTTTAACCCTGTCTCTCTAAGGAAGATGATCAAGTCAGATTTGTTTCAAATGTTTGGAAATTAAGAATGTAAGAAGAATCATTTTAAGCTTTGGATGATTCAGGGGATTGGTTCATTTGTTGATATGGAAGGTGCTCCGTTAAAACTTTTAGGGCAGATGTTGAACAAATTCACTTATATTTAACATAAATGGTGAGCAAGTGATATTGAACATTTTCCCTTTTGTAATATTAATTAAAATTTAACAACAAACCATATTATTTGCAGCTGACACAATTGTGGTCAAATGGGAGCATCCTAAATAAGGAAAATAGAAGTTGAGAATCAACAAGTTGTCAAGATGATCTGCATACGGTTTGGGCCTTGGCAGGACTGTAATACTGAATATGTTATAATGAATGGTGTACAAGAGATCACAACTACAGAGCAGATAACTTGGAGAGGTGTGATGGTGGAGAAGGGAGGGACATCGAGAATGATCTGAAAACAAGAGCAAGAATTGAAAAATAAAAGCACAGGATCGTGTGATGCAGATTATGAATGAGTTGGCTTAAATATTTAGAGCTGTAGTACAGCTTTTAATCAATATGATTCCACTGAAAAATGTTCACTTTGGCATGGAATTCAGTTGCAACTGCTTCAGGGTCAAACGGCATCACTCCGGAAAGAATACCAGGCCTATCTAGCTGTGATATACTTAGAAACCGATTTCCACATCAGCTGTGCAAGGGAAAAAAATATATTATTCCCCATTCACTGTTTCTGGAGTATTGCCTGTGAAATTATGTCCATTGCAAGTTCCGATTGTCATAGCAATTTCTGATAAATTTTGGAAAAAATACTGCCTTTATAGTATGAAATAATAACTGCTTCATTTTTGTGGAGTTGTCCATAAATTTGATTTCCTTCCACTTATTTATTAGCAAACCTCAAATAACTTCCTCCATTCTGGTAAAGACTGAAATTCTGGTAAATATTTCCCCATCTGCCATACTATAATTATCGTTCTCCTTTTTGAGTGATCCCACCCTCTTCTAAATACTTCACAACTATATTAATAATATATTTATAAAGCTTTGATTTTATACTTAACATTAGCTGCATGGGTTTTTTTTCCTTGAATCCTTGTAGACCTTTTCATTTGTATCTTCTGACTTCTAACCTGAATGTAAGAGGGCTGTGGTTTGAAGTTCTGTTGCACACTGGAGTCCATTATCCAAATAGAAACTTCATTGTAGTCATTACATAAATTCCTTTCCCCAGTAGCTCTTGTTTCATTCTTCTATGTCACCAACTGTTTTATCATAGACTGGTGTTTAGAATTTATTTTTAAACCAATCTGACTGCATTTTACTGGAAACATGATCTTGGGTGCGGTCCCGTTTTGAGATTTGGAATTTTACATCTCTGTCCACCTCACTTACTAGCATATTTGTCATTGTTTCCCATTTTATATTTGGCAATCACCCCTTTCTTGTTTACAAGTTATTTTCATTCTCTGTTGTCTGTAATTATCCAACTTTGATATTTTCCTTCCTCATTTTATCACGATACCTAATTATATGATTACTGATGCTTAATCTTTGTTACTTTCAGTCCATTCCATTGACCTGTTATCCTCTCTTCTAGAGCCTACCCAGTGTGATTTTTTTTTTTGGAATGATTTGTATATTTGATATACTTATTATCTGTAATTCTCCAAATCTCAACTGCTTCAATTATACCAAACAGCACTGACATTTTGATGTTCCCTCGATATTAGATCTTGTCATATGCTGTGTGATCCAATTTCAGTGAATACAATTGTAATTGGTAATTGGGAACAGCATGTGTATTTCATGCTGTACTGTGTTCTGATGCACTTGTGACATGAAAGATGATGTCCAAAAATATGCTCCCCATACCTGGATTGGGTCCAGATTCATTGGATGGGGAACATCTATAGAAGGAGCAGCATTTTAAAATGGAAAGGTTGAGATGTGGGGGTCAAAAGTGATTATTGTCATTACCAGATGTTTGGTGGTGTGATTGGAGACCTAATTCTTGATGTGCAGGTGGTCAATGAACAGATTTGGATGGGGCTTAAATGATCAATCAATGGGTTTGGTCAGACAAAGGGGCTTAATGGTCATCAAAAGCAAGAATGAGCAAAATACTTGGGTAGCAGAAAGATCAGAAACCAAGCAGAGGACTAGGTAGGTATAGTCCCTCTTATCCAGATCAAAGCAGGTCTCAGCTTTTCAGTTCCATGCTGTTTTGATGTGAGTGGCCTAATGTATTCAGAGATCTTGAATGTGCAAAACAACTGTGCATTGAGCAAGTTGCTTGAGATCCCTATGACCAATGGCTTTGTAAGCTTACCTTGTTCATGAAGGATCTGGTACACTGCTCATGCACAGCATTTTATGATTAAATTCATTGTGCATTGCACAAAATGTTATATCCATGTAAGGCCATTTCGAGCCCTTGATCGATATGTGAACAATTAACTTATTCCTATTTTTAGACCAAGTTTGCATTTTCAATGCTTCTAAGTGCATGTTCCTATTTCAGTACAGTTGGCTACATCTATTATTTCTAAAGTTATTTCATTTAGCATTTATTTTAGGTTAACTTTTATATGAAAGGTACTTAATCCAGACTAAATCAGTCTTTCTACCATGTGAAAGGATTAATCACCGAGAACTGGTTAGCAGCCACCATCATTTCTTGCTACTCATTATTTTGCCTGTCACCCATGCAGGTTTTCCTTGATGTTTTAACATCATTACTAATTAACAGATTATTATAGAGTAGAATAATATCTTGACTAAACAGAAAGCAGAGTCCAAGCAGCCCAAGTCTGTGGTGGTTCTCTGAAAGTAGTCAATAGTGCGGTGAAGAATGCTTATGGCGTGCTTGCCTTTATCGGGTTAGAATATAATGTTACAAAGCATTAATTGGGCCACACTTGGAGAATCTGTCTGCAGTTCCTGTCACTACATTGTAGAAAGGATGTGATTGTGCTGGAGAAAGTGCAGAGGAGATTAGCCAACATCTTGCCTGGATTGGAGGATTTTGATTCGGCAGAATGGATTGGCTGGACTTGTTTACACTGAAGGGGAAGCTTGGGATTGACCTGATATAAGTTGAGGTAGAATCTTTTTCTTGATGGTAGAGGTCCAAGTATAAGGTGAGAGGAAGGAGTTTTTAAGCTTCAAACCCTGGGGCTCTGCAACCCCCCCACCCCCAGTGGAAACTTCTTCATCGGAAGACCACAGTCAATATAAATAGGAAACAATGTCCCCATCTCACTGATAATCAACACAGGCAGACTTCCAAGGATGCATGCTTAACCCACTGCTGCACTCACTCTACAGCAATGGTTCTCAACCTTTTATTTCCACTCACATACCACTTAGTATTCCCTATGCCATAGGGGCTTTGTGACTAGTAAGGGATTGCTTAAGGTGGTATGTGACATACAACCTTATGCAATCCCAAACCAATCACAGAGCACTTATGGCATAAGGATTACATAAAGTGGTATGTGAGTGGAAAGAAAAAGGTTGAGAACCACTGCTCTACACCCATGACTGTGTGGCTAGGTACAATTCAAATGCTATCTACAAATTTGGCAATGACATCACGATTTTTCAGGTGAATCACAACGGAAATGAGGAAGCAAACAGGAGTGAGATAGATCAGCTAGTTGAGTGGTATTAGAACAACCACTTTGCAGTCAATGTTAGCAAAAGTAAGGAACTGATTGTGGACGTCAGGAGGGGGAAATCAGGAGAACCGAAACTAGTCCTAGGGGTCATCACTGGAAAGGGTTAAGAACTTCAAATTCCTGGCTGTCAACGTCTCTAAAGATCTATCCTGGGGTCGCAATGTCGATGCAATCATGAAGAAGGCTCACCAGTGTCACAGTTACACATTTACCTTCGTCGGGAGCAGCGTCGACTACTACAAATGATACAAGGGATGCAATGTGCTGGACTAATAGTGTGCGTGTGTGTTAAACGTCAGTATACGGGTGATGAATCTCAGATGCAGGAGGAGGAGAGTAAGAGTGTCAGGATCACCCATGTGGCAGTGAGCCAATGAGACAGTCAGAAAAGTTTAGCTGGGTGGTGTTTGGGGAGATGAAGAATGCAGTGCTGTGTCTAGTGAATAATAAAAAGAAAGTTGACTTCACGGCATGCTGAAAGAAATGAGTGAGTTATTCTTTATTTGTTTGTAAGCTGTTGTAAATTAGTGTCATTGCACAAGTGGCTATACTTTGAGGAGTAAAGTCACCAAAGACTCTTGGACATTTCTACAGGTGAACCGTGGAGAGCCTTCTGACTAATGGCGTCTCTATCTGGTATGCAGAATTTTTATACTTCACTCCTTCTCCCTTTCCACACCTTCTAACCTGCCACGAGCCACTCACCCCACCCAACCTGACACCCACCCCGCCCAACTCTCCAATGTAGAATTAAAAAAACACATAATTGCATCCAAGGTAGTTTCTCTTTACTTGAAAACTGCAGCATGGTTGGCACAGCGCCACGCTGGAGCAGCGCCACGCTGGAGCAGCGCCACGCTGGAGCAGCGCCACGCTGGAGCAGCGCCACGCTGGAGCAGCGCCACGCTGGAGCAGCGCCACGCTGGAGCAGCGCCACGCTGGAGCAGCGCCACGCTGGAGCAGCGCCACGCTGGAGCAGCGCCACGCTGGTGCAGCGCCACGCTGTTGTAGCAGTAAAGACTACATTTTTTTTGCCATGTGCTTTTAGTTGAGAAAGTTTTTAATGAACATGCAGAGAATTGATGAACACAGTTAATTCATGTTTACCGCAGAGCCCACCTCACTGACAAAAGGCAAAGGAGGAAAAACCCAACACCCAACCCCAACCCACCAATTTTCCCCTGCAGCCGCTGCAACCGTGTCTGCCTGTCCCGCATCGGACTTGTCAACACAAACGAGCCTGCAGCTGACGTGGACTTTTACCCCCTCCATAAATCTTCGTCCGCGAAGCCAAGCCAAAGAAAAAATATACATTGACCATTCCGTGGTAAAGAAGATAAAGTGCTTAAAATTATACTTGGGACTTGTTCTCCTTTTCATTTCTTCGCCACAATAAAGATTAAATGGCGAACACAACACATTATTATAATGTTTAGTAAAGCCATGATATTCAGAATTCAAGCAACCACCTGCCTCAAGCAACTGGCAAAAAAAAAAGAGAAAAATGAAAATTACTAAGAATAAAATAATAGGTAAAAAAATACATGTTTAAAATTGTACATTTTCTCTGAAGTAACATATAAACCTTTGGTGAAGATGGGAGCAAAAATTCAGCCAGCGGAGAGCCTTGGTCGGGTTTTGCTCGTTGCAGTTGTTTCAATTAAGTTGTGTGAAACATCGGTGGTGTCGCCGAGGATGAAGAGCTGGTTCATGCTGCTCGCTGTTGAGGTGAATCTCATGACATGTCTCCTTATTCCTGCTTCGTAAGAGTCACCCCAGTCAGAGGCTTTAACCGTAAATTGGCAGGGAGAGCAGTGTTTAAGTTTCTAAAATGTTATTGTTTACCTTTTGGATGGCTCCATGGAGAGGAGGAACTTGGAGATGCAATGATGGTTAAATGTTTTCAAAGAATATGACTGAAAATAAAGTAAAATGCTTTAAACTGAAATTTGTTCATTGTAAGTACAGTATTTTTTATCTTTTAAACTGTTTATTCTTAATACAGTTGTATTAGGGCATTGTAAGAAGTCTCAAGCAGCCATAAAATACACTTATCTGGCATTTACCAATTCCCACAGGAGCTGGATGCCGGGGGTTTTACTGAACTTTATACTTCAGATTCAAAATATAATTGCATCTACTGACTGGATATATTGGTGATACTGCTCTGGAATGAGAACAGGTGAAGTCAGCATGCTGGGAGTTGACCACCCTGCACCACACCAATATTGTCTATCAAAGGCAGTGTCCCCTCTCAGACATGACTGAGACACCCTGCCTCATAAGCACCTGATCCTAAAACATAAAAAATAAACAAGTGGGGCATTAACCCGCACTCCACAGCATTGAAGTTAAAGATTTTGAAGTCAGTTTATTAATTGACCTGTGGAATTTATTAGACACAGGAGTGATAAATTTGGCAGAATGTTCTTAAGGTTAATGATACATTAAATATTTTCAAGAATATCCAGAATATACTTACTATTTTTGACAAGCATGGGTTTAATGAATGACTTTGTTTGTACTACGTAGTTTGCTCTTATTTTGAAATATTTCTATTTTTAATCTTGGTTTCAAATGTAATGGATGAATTTTTAATCTTTCCCTCTGACTAAGCTGTAATGAGTAAACTGATCATACAAATTAGATTTTCAAACTCAGTGGTGTCTGCCTCTCTCCACTCTAATTTAAAATTTTAAAATTTAAATTTAATTTTAAAAAAATTAGACATACAGCACAAGAATAGGCCATTTTGGACTACACTTGTGTGCCCCCTAATTTACACCCCAGTAACGTACTCCAGTTCAACCCACTTGAACCCCGGTCTGGACCAGTCGCTGGTGCTGTAAAGGCGTTGTGCTAACCGTTATGCCAACTGTGCCGCCCCAGTATGTTTATCCAGATTGTAATTCCTATTTATTCAATTACAGATTAACAAAGTTACAATCAAGAAATGAGAAATTCCTAAATGAGTATGAGGAGATTTCCACCATGATATGATGAGGAAAATGGTTTTCCTTCAGTTGAAAGCAATTTTTTGAACTTGAAGCACGGGTGTTTCAGATTTGATGTAGTTGTTTTAGCTACAAAACGTACATGTTATTCAGCGTTCCTGGATGACAAAAATAGAAAAATCAATTCTTTTTCATTGTTATCTGTCAGCCTAGCTGCATTCTAATAAAAGTTGTAAGTTTAATTGCCTTTTTAATCCAATAATTAATTGTTTTGGATGACAGACAAATAATGTTTACTGCTGTCTCTAAAACCCAGCTGTCTCTTGGACGGTGGCAAGAATCCTGGTTTTCAGTAGAGGAGAGTAGACGTGAGCTGTTCATTTTTGTTGAGGCATACAGCACGGTAACAGGCCTTTTCGGCCCACAAGCCTATGCAGCCCAATTGCACCCAATGACTTGCAACCCACAGTATGTTTTTGAAGGGTTGGAAGAAACTGGAGCCCCCGGAGAAAACCAACGCAGATACGGGGAGAACGTACAAACTCATTACAGTCAGCACAGGATTTGAACCCTGGTCCTGATCGATGGCGCTGCCCCAGCGTGGCGCTGCCCCAGCGTGGCGCTGCCCCAGCGTGGCGCTGCCCCAGCGTGGCGCTGCCCCAGCGTGGCGCTGCCCCAGCGTGGCGCTGCCCCAGCGTGGCGCTGCCCCAGCGTGGCGCTGCCCCAGCGTGGCGCTGCCCCAGCGTGGCGCTATGCCAACCATGCTGCAGTTTTCAAAGTAAAGAGAAACTACCTTGGATGCAATTATGTGTTTTTTTAATTCTACATTGGAGAATTGGGCGGGGTGTGTGTCAAGTTGGGTGGGGTGAGTGGCTCGTGGCTGGTTAGAAGGTGTGGAAAGGAGGTAGGAGAGAAGTATAAAAAATTTTGTTATGCAAGTGTGGGCGGGCCTTTTTGAAAGTACATCTGGCAGAATTGAAGTGCACCCAAATTATTTGTAAGCCTTTAATGTTCTGGGTTTGGTGAAGGCTCTGCACTTGCACAGTACTTGCCTTTTACCATTGAAGGTCCCTGGGGCCAGGTCACTGTGAGTTCTGCACCTGTACATTGCAGATTAGAATGTAGCTGGGCACCCTGCTGAGAGTCCTGGGGCAGACCCCATTCATCCTCGGCTGGGCCACCAGTCAACCACGTTCTACCAACCCTTGACTTCACCACGAGATCAGTAGAATTGGGACCAGGGTCGTGCCTACTCCCCCATGGTTGCCACAGAAAATGTGGCCCCATTCAGTCCAATTGAGTTGGCGACTTTGGTTGAAACATAGATTTTTTAAAAATTAGTTAACATTTTCATCAATTTACACCAATTAAATGTGGCCTTTCTTCCGAATTATTTAAATTTTTTAAAGAATCATTCAAATACCTCTGTCATCAAGGAACTGACAAAGGGTCAAAAAGGGTGGTTGTGGGTTAAGAAGCAGGATCTGCTTCCTGATCCTGGTTGTCTTCTGTTGGATGGGCAAGTCAGCGAGTATGAATATGGGGAATGGGTGAGGTGAAGTACAATCTGGCCCAGTGTACTTATTTTAGGTTTTTGTTTTGAAATTGTACCTGCAGAATCTGTCTTTGAAAGGAAGATATAGTGTCAACTTGTATTTAACTCTAGTAGCCTGATAATTTTCTAATCCAAACCAAGTCCAAATTGCTCAAAAAAAATGAGATTACTTTTTAAAATGTATTTGATTGAGTACCACAGAAAAGGTCAAAAATTTGAATGTGGGCGAGGCAGAATCACCACTTATTGGTAGTGCAACGAAAACTGTACACCGTGTATACATGTAAAAAAATAAAGAGCTGTAAACAGATAACGAATGCAAACAAACTATGCAAAACAAAGTTATTAAAAAAAATCATTAAAGTGAACAATTAAGAGTCCTTAAATGAGTCTATGTTTGAGGAGTCTGATGGTGGTGGGGTAGCATCTGCTCCTTAACCTGGTGGTCTGAGTTTTGAGGCACCTATACCTCTTTCCTAATGGCAACGTGTGCTGGGTGGTGTGGATCCTTGATGATTGCTGCTGCTCTCTGACAGCAGCATTCACTGTAGATGTTCTTGATAGGGTTTTTCCTGTGAGGTCCTGAGCTGTGTCCACTATTTTTTGCAGGGATCTGTGCTCTAGGATATTGGTGACCCATACCTAACTGTAATGCAGCTGGTCAGCACACTTTCCACCACACCTCTGTAGAAATTTGCCTGGGTTTCTGGAGTCATACCAAACCTCCACAAACTCCTGAGGAAGTAGAGGCACTGACACACTTCCTTCACAATGCTATTAATGTGTTCAATCCAGGAAAGATCCTCTGAGATAGTGTCTCCCAAGAACTTAAGCCATCCTCTCAACTCTGAACACCCAATGATCACTGGATTGTATTCCTCTGGCTTTCCCTTCCTGAAGTCAACAATCAGCTCCTTAGTTTTGGTGACATTGAGTTCAAGGTTGTTGTTGGTGCACCATTCAGCTAATTCTTCAATCTCCATCCTTTATGCTGACTCATCGCCTTTCTTTATACACCCCACTACCATGATATCATCTGCAAATTTGTAGATGTGGTTATTATTGCACCGAGCCACACAGTCGTAGGTGTAAAGTGAGTCAGGGAGGGGGCTAGTACTGATGGACATTGTGGAGGAGATGTTCTTACCAATCCTCACTGATTATTGCCTGGAGGTGAGGAAATCCAGGATCCAATTACACAGTGGGGTGTTGAGTCCAAGGTCTTGGAGTTTTCTGATGTTGGTGTTAAATGCTGCTCTGTAGTTGACAAGAGCATTCTTATGAATGCATCTTTACTGTCTAGGTGTTTCAGCGCTTTGTGTAGAGCCAGTGAGATGGCATCTGCTGTATACCTGTTGCTATTATAAGTGAATTGGAGTGTATCCATATCGCTGCTCAGACAGGAGCTGATATGCTTCAACACCAGCCTTTCAAAACACTTCACTGCTGTTGATGTAAGTTCTACTAGTTGATAGTCAGTAAGGCAGGTTATTACCCTCTTGAGCACCTGTAAGATTAATACTTGTTTGAAACAGGTGGGTACCACACCTTGCTGGAGTGAGATATTGAAGGTAACTGTGAATACACTGGTAAGTTCGTCAACACAGATCTTTAATACTCGGCCAGGTACTCCATCCAGACTGGATGCTTTCCTCAGATTCACTCTCCTAAAGGTAGCACGCATGTCCTCCTCAGATGACAAATTGCTTGCATACATGTCCTGGGCATTAATATAATGCTTAACATAGGCCTGGAAGCTGCCAGAAATGAGAAGAGTTCTTCCATGTCTTCTTTTCTTCAGTTTGGTTTAACTGGGAAGTCCATTCTGTCTTTGGGTCAAATGCATTTAAAGAATTGGGTATTCATTTCAGATACACAATCTGAGATTATTGCAAGTACAGAAATGCTTTTTTGATGAGCCTATTTGTTGAGCTGGGCATTAATTATAAAAGGTGATTTGAGGAGCAGGTTCTGGTTTAACTTTATCACTCATGTCCACCAACAAACAAACAAACTGCTTATTTGGTCTGTTTATTGTATCTAAGAGATCGGAGGGTATGATTTTTGTCGACATACAAGAAATCCTCTAGTTTGATAGAATTCTATAATATTGGAAATTCATTTTGGTGATACATAAATGTACATTTGTTTTAATATTCAATATTTGTTCATTTATTGCTGGGCAGAAGTTTTAGTACAGGAAGGAAAGAATATATTGTAGCGGCCCACGAACCGGCATACAACCCAGTACACAATATGGCCGATGAACACAGCGACCATGCAGACCCAGTGGGGGCCAATGACCTTCATCCCAGATGACCATTTGCACGGCGGGAAACGACGAGCAGCAGTGGGAATGCTGCCCCATCCGAGCTGCCCTGACGTCACCTCCTGTCATCAGTAGTGGAGAGAATATAATTAAATCAGTCTTCGACTTTGACTGCTTGGGTCTGTGTCATTCTTTCCACATTTCGTGGTAGCGCGCACACTACATTGGTGACCCCGGCTGGTCCAACTGGCAGTTGGACTTGAAGATTGCAGAGCAGGCAGCTCTTCGTGTGGTTTTGTTGAAGCTGCCAAGTTTCTTGGCGTCGCAGCCACACATGTGATTCGATCAGGCGGATACCCAGTCCCACCTTTGACACATCAATGCTGATGACACCCGCTACTACGTGGTGAGCCCGCTCGACCAAGACACGGCAGCAAGGGTCATCAGCTTCCTGCAGCAGCCTCCAGAGCAAGGCAAATGCGATGCCCTCAAGGAGCTGTTAACCCGCACCTTCAGGCTCTCATGGCGCAAGCCCACCGCATGATTGTTGCTTATGGACAGTTTGGGGGATGGCCACATCCACCCTCATGAGGGAAATGCTCATCCTTGCTGAGGGATATAGACCTTGCCTGCTCTTTGAGCCAATTTTCCTGGAACGCCGCAACCACCTTCAGAGACCCCAAGAAGTCACAGCCTTGGCAGATGTGCTCTGGAGAGTGAAGAAAGAAAATGGTGCCTCGGTGGAGCAGGTTGCTAGGCCCTGCACATGCTGGCAACAGAGCGGCAGTGGCCTGCCTCATGTGCTCTCTTTTTGCGTTAATGGCGGTGAAAGGTAAAATTATTACCTGGGTCATTGAGGCTTTGGAGGTGTTCCAGAAGGCCAAGGATGCACTGGCCAATGCCAACCTTCTGGCATACTCTAAGACAGAGGCACCAACTGCTCTCACAGTAGACATCTCTCCAGCACAGCAGTAGGGGGCGTACTGGAGCATTTTATTGAAGGGCAATGGCAGCCCCGGCCGCCTTTAGTAGGCACCTCCAGCCACCCAAACTCAAATACAGTGCCTTTGACTGGGAGCTATTGTACTGTATCTGGCAGTCAGGCACTTCAGGTATTTTTTGGAAGGTCGACAATTCAGAATCTTCACTGGACATAAACTGTTAACCTTTGCCTTCCATAAAGTGTCTAACCCGTGGTTGGCCAGGGAGTAATGACACCTTTCACCATGGACATCCAACACATCATAGGTAAGACCAATGTGGTGGCTAACGCACCGTCCCGCCCGGCAATCGAGTTCATCCAGGCCCTGTCCCAGGGAATAGACTATTCCACCCTAGCCATGGCACAGCAGGAGGACCTGAGATCCTGGCATACAGAATGGCAGTTTCTGCCCTGGTAACCAGACAGTCCTCTGCAACATCTCCCCCAGCAAATCTAGCCCCATCTTGCCAGTAGCATGGAGGTGGCAGGTTTTCAACGCAGTGCACAACCTGGAGCACCCATCCATCAGAGCTTCTGTCAAAATGGGGTTCAGTAGGTTCATTTGGCACAGCCTTTGGAAACAGGTCAGTCAGTAGGCCAAGACTTGTGTGCTCTGCCAGACGTCCAAAGTGCAGACACATGTCAAGGCAAACTCCCCCCTCCCAGACTTTTGAGCCAGCGTGATGTAGGTTCAGCCACATCCATATTGACATTGTAGGGCCACTACTGGTCTCTAAGGGGGTGAAATAGCTCTTCACCATGATTGACTGCTCCACGAGCTGGCCGGAAGCAGTCCCGCTGGCTGACACAATCACCGAGACCTGTGCCAGGGCACTAATTAACAGGTGGGGGGTGTCAAGTTTCAGCATCACAGAGCATATGACCTCTGATAGAGGTACACAGTTCACTTCGGAACTCTAGGTGGTGCTGGCTAATTTCTAGGGAACCCAGCTCCATCATGGCTTACCACCTTCAGACCAATGGGTTGGTGAAGTGGTTCCACAGGCACCTAAAGGGGGCCTTGATGGCTCGGCTCAAGGGGCTGAACTGGGCAGACGAACTACCCTGGGTCCTTCTGGGGATCCGCACCACGCCAAAAGAAGACTTCAATGCCTCAGCAGCTGATATGATGTATGACACGCCGTTGGTGATATCAAGGGAGTTCTTGGCCACTGCCAAGGACCCAGAGGACCCCACGGCCTCATTGACTAAACTAAGGGAAAGACTGGGTATTCTAGCACCTCTGCAGTCTCCGCTGCATGGCCAGGCAAAGCATAGATCCCCAGAGACTTCAAGACCTGCGGGGGGGGGGGGGGGGGTGTGCATATTGAACACCTCTGCAACGACCATATTGGGGACCTTATAAAGTCATCAGACACAATAGATCGAAGTATGATGGATATCGGCGGTAAGGAAGATGCTTTCACTATTGACTGCTTCAAACCAGCACATCTGGACATTAACAAACCATTCTGCCTGCAGCCCCTGCGACGCAGAGGTAGGCCGCCAAAAGCAGCAAGAAGCCTCTGATTGCCGGTTCTGGGAGGGGTGAGAAATGTGACCCAGTATACAAGAGGGCTGATGATCGTGGCAACCGTGCAGACCCCGTGGGGGCCAATGACCTTCATCCCAGGTGACCACCTGCATGGCAGGAAACAACGAGCAACAGCGGGAACGCTGTCCAATCTAGGTCAGCACTGACGTTACGTCACTCCTGTAGTCAGCAGTGAGGAGAGAATACAAGTCGAGCTGCCAGTGCAATAATAAACCAGTCTTCATTGTCTTGGGTGCGTGACTTTCTTTCCACACTGTGGTAATGCACACTATTAAATTAAAAAAATGGTGTGTGGCACATGTAGGATAAATAATTGTGTGCAGAATTTACTGTATCATCAAAATAGAAAATGGAGTGTGACACAGATAAGATAAAAATTAAGGTTTGCAGTTTCCAATTTGCGCACATTTGCCAAACTGAGTGCAAAGTGTTACCAGAGTTGATTAACTTTGAAAAATATTATTTTATCTTCAATTTTCTGCTTAGGCTTTGTTGCCAGTTTCTCAAATTCAAGCAGACCCTGAATCAATGCAATAAGGAGTGTTTAAGAATATAATCTAATTTTTTTTTTTCATTTTCTACATCATAGAACATAGAAATCTACAGTGCAGTTCAGACTCTTGCAAACAAGTGTTATGCCCATCTAATAATGTACCCTAACAACTGCCTAGAATTTCTCAACTGATAATCCATTTTTCTCAGCTCCATGTACTTATCTTAGTCTCTTTCAAATAATAAAATAATCCTATTTTACCTGCCTCCACCACCCTTGCTGGCAGCATATTCCATTCTCTGTATGAAAGATTTACCTCTTACTCTTGAGCACCTGAAAACTATGCCCCCTCGTGTTAATATTTTTAGCCGTGGGAAAAGGCCTCTGGCCGGCTACATGATTAGTGCCTCTATCAGGTCACCCTTCATCCTCTGTTGCTCCAAGGAGAAAAAAACCAAGTTCACTCAATCTATCCTCATAAGGCATGTTCTCCATCCTTGTAAAACTCCTCTGCACCCTCACCCAAGGATCCACATCTTTCCTGCAATAAGGTGACAAGAACTGAACACAATATTTTGAGTGGGATCTACTGAGGTCTTGTATAGCTGCCATGGCTCTTGAACTTGCTCCCACAGTCAACGAACACCTTCGTAACAACACGAGCAACCCCTGGTTCTCTAGACAAACCAAATCAATATTCACAAAACAAGGCCTCTCTGGCCTCTGTGTCCTTTCTGAATGAGCCTTGCATGGTCAACCTTATCAAATGCCTTACTGAAATCCATATACACTACATCCACCACTCTACCTTAATCAATGATTTTTTTTAGATATACTGCATGATAACAGGCCATTTGGCCCATGAGTCTGTGCCACCCAATTGACCAAATCCCCCAGTAGGTTTTGAATGGTGGGAGGAAACTGGAGCCCCTGGGGAAAACCCTTGCAGAAACGGGGAGAACATACAAACTCCTTACAGACAGCATGGGATTTGAACCCAAGACCAGATCGCTAGTGCTGTAAAGGCATAGCACTAACAGCCAAGCCATCCATACTGCCTTATTCTTTGATACATCCTTAAAGAATGAGACGATCTTCCCCTGAAGCTATGCTGACTGTCCCTAATCAGATTATGCCTCATTGAATGCTTCTAAATCTGGTCTCTCAGGATCTTCTCCAACAGCTTGCCCATCACTGAAGTAAAACTCACTGGTCTATCATTTCCTGGGTTATCTCTACTACTCCCTTTCTTGAACAGGGACCAACATTTTCAGCTCTCCAATCCCTCAGTATTTCTCCTGGCTGACGCGAAAATCATCAACAGTTAACCATAGGACCATTTACGGAGCGGAAACAGGCCATGTTGGCCTTTCGAGTCCACACTGGTTCACTGATTTTGTGCGCCCTCTTCAGTCATTGGTCCCGGTAGATCTTCATTCAATAACAATGGGCGAATTGCTCAGCAATTTACTCCCTTTCTTCCCACAGTAGCCTTGGGTAGATCTGGTCTGGTTCTGGTGACTTAGCCAACTTCATACTTTAGAGTAATTTGTTGTAGTCATTTAAATAAAACTGAAACTGGAGTCATTAAAAATAATGATTTTAATATAATCCAGCATGCAATTTAAAATACTTGAAAATTATTTTAGATTTTTTTTTACAGAAATGTTTGCCATTTATATATTGATGAAGACTTCCATTCTTTGAATGGAGGATGCTAGTTACCTTTACCTTTCTATGTGAGATTGAAGTGAGAGCTAGGTGATATTTTTGCATAGTATTCTCCAGAACTGTTGCTCACAGCATTCTTAAAAGGACCAAATTGGAAACAAAAAAAAAGGACTTGTATTTATTTAGCTTCCCCTGATCTAAGGTTGTCCCAAATCACTACTATACCCGATGTGGTGTAGTTATTGATGTTTAGTGGAGGACAGGAAATGGTGATGTTTTGTTACAAGTAGGGCTTTTAGCATTGTGATTTATTTTTGGCCAGAAAGCAGCCTTTTCATTGAGAAGCAGTCTCCCTTGTGGTTGAGGGGAAAAAAAATCATAATGGTGGAAAAGTATGAATGGCAAGGAGCTCAAAGCTGTGAGATAACTATATTTAGTACTCCTTCAGGGTGATGCCTCCAATTTAGTTTTAATCGGGCCCTGAGGAGGCAGATGAGACATATGTCAGATCCAGGAATGGGAATGGAGCTATTTGAAGGGACAGATATGTGGGTTATTTGGGAAATCCCAATGTGATTTGAATATATTGGATGAAAGGGCAAATCCATGGCAGATGTAGTTTAATATGAATGACTGTGAGGTCATCGACTTTGGTTTTAAATATAAATACATACAGTCAAACCTCATTAGAACATGGATTTTGGGGTCCAAGATTTCATACCATGTTACAGCCGAGTTGCGGAACAGATGCATAAACGTCATGATTCAGGAAGCAGGAAAACAGAATACTGTGACTCAAGCCCTTTAATAAGACCTTTAAACTCCACATATTAACATACACATCTTGTAAATAAGTCATGAGTCCACTTTTGAGTTTGTGGCTGTTAGCCACTGTTAGCCTGGCATCCTAAAATCAATGTTTGGGGTCCACAGACACCTGCGCTATAAGCGATTCTATGGATTAACAAATGGCGTTCTAACGAAGATTCACTGTACTTTTCTGAATACTGCAGCCAAATAGTCAGCCACTGCTTCTATTTTCCATTTGTTTATGTTCCTTCATCACTTTTCATTTGGCTTCTACATATTTTCAACCACAAGATGGAAACACAAAATGCCTTCCTGAATGCTCTTGAAAAGTCATGGACATCAATTTCCATGAGTCAAGATGATAGTTGTGAAGCTATGAAACATTCGGAAAACATTTTCTCACTCAGCCAATTCTCTTGCTCTGTTGGAGTTCAGACAAAAATGCCCCTTTTTGTAAGATACTTATATGATCCTGAAGGCTCTTTGGAATTTATTATTTTATTTTGACAACCCGTTGTTCCATTTGCTTTGAGCCCATCATGGATGATCTCACTTTTGCTCACGCTGCAATCTATTAGCTGAGCAATGGGCAAGTCAACCATCATTGAGTCTTTAAAGATAAATAAATTTGTGGTAAGTAATGTTTTACTATGGTGTCTCCCAGAGAATGTATATTTGATCATTAACCTGCAGTTGACTTGGATGGTTATTTTAGTTCAGGCAAAATCAGTGCTTGATGTCTGTACAAGTTTTTTTTGAAACAGATCATGCACTTTATTAATTGTTGATCAAAGTTTTGGTGAAGGGGGAAAGAGTACAACACTTGGCATCATTTTAAGACTAGAGATGAGAATAAATCTGAGCATTTGTGTTTGGAAAGTGCTTTTTAACATCTCCCACTTTTCTCTCGTTTGTTGAAGATATTAATCCAATTCCACAAGGTTTGGGAAAGTTAAGAACACAAATGGACAGTCTGACTGCTACTAAAATAAATAGACATAGACATTAGCTCGTAGCAGAAGTACAACAGTTGCGATTGCTCAGTGTGTCAAACTTTTTAAATAAACTCCTTGGTGACTGGCCAACTTGGACGAGGGATTGGGGAGTTTCCAAACCCTATGGCGAACTATGTTCCTATTGCAACATTACTGCAAGCTGAGCAGGAAGGGAAGGCTATGAAAAAGTTGTTTTTAAAAAGTAATCATTTTCACTTGTTTGATTTGAACAGAATTTAGCCAGTTCACCCCTCACTCTCCTCTCTCATCTTCAAATGTCAAAACTGAACAAGGCCCGTCATTTTTAATATTTTTGGTCAATTCTGTCTCAACAATAGAGATTTACATCACATGCATTATTAATAACAGTTATGAATAAAATTTCTCAATTTCATTTTGTGCATTTAACTGTTTTCTCAAGCTATTCGACACTGATCACACTAAATAGCACAGAATGTTAATTAGATTGAATTTTAGATTGTGATGTCTTGGTTTAAAAAAATATGACTTCCCTAGTTCAGTACTTTAGCCCCGTATTTTGCAGATTGAAGAAGATGAATGAAAGCAGAGGCAGTGGAGATCCTATTAAAGTTGCAATTACAAGCATTTAAAAATTTGAAGCATTAATCGTCCTCATAACAAAGTTTGCAATTTGAAAGTTCATTAAAATGCACTTGCCTCTATTTTTAGCTTTTCTTATTATTTGCATTTCTGATAGTAAATTGATAGAGATAATTTCAAATTAAACCATGAGCTCTTGTTTTTTTAAAAAAAACTAAAGTAGTTGAGTGTTTCTTCCATAATGAAATGGTGAAGAATGATGCATAATCAGTAAGAAAGTATGAGAGTTATATATTCACGTCTGCTTTGCAAATGGAATATTTCCTTATTCAGTGCTTTTTTTACAAATCTACTACGTATTGCTCCAAAAATAAATTTATTAAATTGCAGTTGTAGTTTGACTGGATATTTAGCAAACTGCTATGAAATAAAATTCTGATCATGGGCACATACAAACAATATGAAGTAATTCCAACAACTCTAATTTGTAAAGTGGCCATAACTTTACAAAATCATGGTTCAGATTTATGGTCCGAGTACAGCTCATTTCCAGCTCTGAGATTTTTCCTGCAGGCCAGGCAGAATTTCTACTTATCATTAGTGCAAAAAAACTGTACTCAAGAAAATATATGGATACAAAAGAGAGAAATGTAAACAAATAAAGAAGGGCAAACAAACTGTGCAATGCAGAAAATAAATATTCAATAATAAATAATGTGAAAGTTAGATTTTTTAAATAAGACTGAGTTTGTGGTTTAGGAGTCTGATGCTGGAGGGGTAGCGGCTGTTCCTGAACCTGGTGGTGCACCTCGACCACTTTCCTGGTAGCGGCAGTGAGAACAGAGCGTGTCCTGGGTGGTGCGGATCTTTGATGATTGCTGCTGCTCTCGAATGGCAGCGTTCCCTGTTGATGTTCTTGATGGTGGGGAGGGTTTTGACTGTGATGTACTGGACTGTATCCACTACCTTTTGTAGGGATTTTTGCTCAGAACTATTGATGACTGAGAGAATTATTGGAGTCCCCCTCCCTCCCTCCCCACCACCCCTCCCCCCCCCAATTGATGTGACCTACAGAGATAATTGTATGAAGAAGGCATGCAAAATCATTGAGGATCCCTTCCACCCTGTATGCAGCATCTTTCAGCTGCTCCCTTTGGGGAAGAGTTACAGGAGGATCAAAGGCAGCCCCTCCAGGCTGAGGAACATCTTCTTCCCATGGGCAGTGAGGTTGCTGAACGACCAAAGGAACAGCTCACACTAATCATTCATATTCATGAAAAAATATTTATTTGTTTATTTGTATGGATGAAATACTTGTCTTGCATATGTGCTTAGAATTAGAAGGGGGTTAAGTTAGGTTAATAGTAATAATTTAGAGTTTGATTCTATTTTCACATTTAAAGATAATTAAAAGCAACTTTTGAGCAAGTAACCATTTGTCTTGGTGAATTTCTATTGCTGCTGGATTTTGGGGTCCTCTGGACCCATCATAGTACTCTTTGATAAGACCATGTATAGGGCTGTTAGTTTCTACCACTTGCAGATGGGGAGGTTGGTCAGATCATACTTGTAAATTAAAATTTGCATGTTATTTTGCGTTAATTGTACAAAATACACTTTCACCCTTGAAATGTTTGTTTGAATGTCACTGGTAGCTCAATTTTCATTTTTGGTGCTTAGTCCTTGTAGTGAAATGAACCTTGAGTAAACTCATTCTGACGGATAGAAATTGATGTTTAGTTCGCAGTTTCACTCTAATCTTAACAAATACACGAGTGTGTGTAGGTGGTTGAAACATATTTGATGTAATTCTGAATTCAGTACAAGTATTGTCCTTGAAGAAGGGTCAGAGGCTGCCATGGTGATCGTAATTTAGAAATGGAAGTGCTTTGCTCATCCTTCTCTTCTAGTGCGTCTTTTTGTGGGAATTCTGTTCTTCATGCCACTGTTACAATACCAGTTTCCTCAGTGCTGAAAGGAGTTCATTGAAACATCCACTCATCAACTATTGGTCATTGCTCTTTTAATATATTCCTCAATTCTCAATGTTCATTGTTCTCTATACTTTGCTGTTGCCATGGAACTGATGGTCATTAAATGTGTAAGCTTTAGCATACATTTTGTCCCCAAAAGTAGCAAAGCTTGCAGTTACCTTTTAATTTGTAACCTGATGCTAAGCATCCAAATAAACAATTCTCTGGTAAATTGGAAAGACTTTGGATGTTAGTGTAACATTATTGAATCAGTGCAAGTGTTTGGAGAGAAACCATGCATTTCTTTCTATTGTTCCATTGAAAGAAACCTCTTGTGTGGACAAAACTAAGCATCAGTTAAATGCACAATAGGTCCAAGAAGAGAAGGTAGTTTTTTTTTAAGAAATATACTGGAACCTTTCAATGGACAAACACATAATAAATGTTCAGTTAACAAAGGAAAAGTTGAATAATGGTTGCTGAAAGCACATTGGGATGCCAAACATGTTGACTTGTTTATCTCCTTTTCCTCTTGGACTTCTTGCAGGATGATGCTACTGGAAGATAACACAAATATCCACTCCCAGATGTTTCAAATAACAATTGTTTGACAAGGATAATTCAGAAGGCCTTAAAACAGTGCGTTCTTTCAAAGTGAAGAATCATGTTCAGCACATTTGATGAAGAACACATGGTGGGTTGGAGCATCCGAACAGCCTGGGACAAGTGACCACTCCCCCCACCACCAAACTGCCACTTTCCTTTTCTCTCCCCACTATCCTACCCCCTTCCTCTACTCAGGACAAAAAAAAATGCCACGCAGAATGCAACTGAATGAACTGCCATACTTGGTGTTAAAAAAAGTTTAACAGACATTGTCATGCCTGTAAACTTTGAACGCTGAAATCTCAACTTAAAAAGGAAATCTTGCATTTTAACAATGCCATCCAGAGGGGAGTACTTTATTAATGAAAGCGAAACTCGTCGAAGAACTGACTCGCTCTTCGAGACTTATTTCTGTATAACCCAGCAATTCCCACTTGTTTTTCTTTTCCTACTTATTATTACTGTGGCTTGCATTGCTTTGATTATCGTTTTCTTTGCCCTTGAACTGGTAAGTCGCAAATATTTTGTCCTTTTATAAATAAGTATTAGGGTAAAATATTTTGTTTTCCGACATTGGTTTTTAGTATCATTATTGTTCTAACATTGTATGATATCAATGGGTCATTAATTTAAAATCAAGTGCTGCGGCATGGTGTTCATTTACAGTTTGATTTTATGAATAGGATTGAACTGAAGTCAGAGATCATGTTCCAATATTATGCCCACATTTACTAAGGGAACATTAAAAACCATAATCTCAGGGTTCCTTTTCAAGTTGTCCACCATCATGATTTGGACGTTTACTATCTGATATTTCAATAAGTTTGAAATGTTTTTCCCTCCCTAGCAACATTACAGGGATAGGCTCATGAACAGTGGATACAGCAGAGTCCTAAAATGATGGAAAGAGAAAGATATTTCTACCCATCTGGTACTGGTTGTTGGATAAACATTGTGATCTGCTGGAGATTAGGAAAGATACAATACATGTCAATGATGCTGGTGTTTTTGCAAGATATTGCTGAGTAATAAACTTAAAAGAGAAATGGGTTTGGGTGAAAAATTCAAGCCTGATGAATGAACAGATGTAATTGACTGAGTAGAAAACAAGAAGGTTCAGATTAACACGAGTCAGTGTTATCTATACCATGGGATTTGGCCCGAAGTTGCCAATTCCTGCAAGGCTAGGTTGAAGTTTCACCTTGGTAAGAACCTCCATCATATATTGTATCTAATTGACAAAAAGTAGAAACAGTTATTTGATACCAGTAGTTATTGATTTAAATGTGCATTCTTTGATGGAGCTTGCATATCGCTGTTGATTTGTACAGCTTGCAGGCAGCAGAACATCTTGAGATGTGAATAAACATTTGTATATTATGTTGGGGTAATTGCACAAAATACAGTTTTGCTCTTGACTTGTATAATTGTCATTCATTGGTCAAATTTCATTTTTGGCGTTTAATACTTGTCCTCACCATGTGGTCTGTATCATACCTTCCAAACAGAAATTGGGGATGGGAAATGCATTCTTATTTGGCTGAGAACAAATGAACTGATTCTGAATTTGGGTTGAGAACACAGAATGTAGAACATTGCAGCTCATTAATGAGCACACGTGCTTGAGAAGAAATTCAAGTGATAAGGGCCATTATAAAAAGATGAGTTAACATTGCTGAATAATGTGCAGACTTGTATAGGAAATTCCATTTCCAAAATCGATCATAGAGATTTTGATTATTTCTCTTTGTAGAATTCTATCCTGTAAGAATTTAGTCATGGTGCGTAATTTATATGACAAATTATCACTGACTGGCCAGGAGCAAGTCTTTGAAATTTTTTAGCATTTAATATTAATATTGTATGTAATTGATTCTATGTGCACTGACTAACTTCATGTCTTGGAATTACTGAATATTTTTGAGATAATTTGATATAACCGGAAGTGTATTGTATTCCTTAAATCTTTCATAAATGCTTGATGGTGAATAATTTTATACCAAAATTGAAAGGATGTAACCTATGCTTCACCATTAATGTTGCACTTTTCTCTTACACAGACAATTCTGGATCATCTTCACTTTTTTGTTACGTTGTGCACTGCTCTGGGGATATTTATGGTGATATTTGTACTTGTCTTCATTGAATCATTATTTCAAAGATGGATGACGATATTTGCATTGTTTATTTGGCTTTGCCTTCTTACTATGGGGTATGTTTTCATCTTTACTGGTGAAAATATCTCTGCTTGGGACCAGGTATGACTCATTTCAGTTGTTTAATTGAGTTACAACAGTATTTTGTTGTCTGTTAACTTAATTGAACCAAAATTTCTGTGATAATTTTGGCAAAAAGTGGGAAATTTGCTGAAGTGACAAAAATTGTTAGCAATTACAGTTGCAATAATATCTTTAAAAAAAAAATTCAAAACTTATTTTAGTCACAGTTTGGATTGATTGTTTTTAAAACTTAATTCTTGTATTGGAGTACATAATCTAGGGGTATCAGTGTTGCATTGTCAGAAGTCCTATCCTTTGGATGAGATAACAAGCTGTGAATAAATTTTAGTTTTACCATTATTTAATTTTACTTTTTCCATTTACATGAGACAGTGTCTTAAAAAAGCAGCCTCTATCCTCAATGACCCCCACCACCCAGGCCTCCCCCTCTTCACTCTGTGAGGGGTGCTCTTTGTCTTCCTTACAGCAGACAAAGTTAAAGAATTTCATGTATGTTACGTTCTAAATGTAGTAGTATGTGACAATAATGGAACTTTAAAGTCAGGAGAAAGGTACTGGAGCTGAAAGATGAGCACTCAACAGCACAAGGACAGCTTCTTCCCCGCTGCCATCAGATTCCCGAATAATCAATGACCCAAAGACACAGCCTGACTTTTTGTCCGCTACTATTCTTATTTTTTATTTATTTATAGTGATGTTGTAAGATGGTCATAATATGAATGTTTGTACATGACGCTGCCACAAAACAATACATTTCACGACTTGTTCATGACAATAAATTCTGATTATTTATGCAAATCAGAATGGCGCGTATTTAAAGCAGAACTTTGACGTAATAAGGAAGGTACATTTAAGGTGGGTGGTGATTGTATGTGTGTTATATCTGGTTGTGTTTTACACCAAGGAGTGGAGAACACTGTTTTGTTGCTGTGCAATAAGATAGTCACTGTCCTCTTTTAGGTGCCATTCTTCTTGTACATCGTCTTTGTTTTATTTACAATGCTGCCATTATCCATGCGGGATGCCATAATTGCCAGCCTCCTCTCGTCCATCTCTCATGTAGTTACACTCAGCGTTTATCTCTCCACCATACCGAAACCACCAATCTTCCTTGCTCATCAGGTGAGTCCTGGTTACTAAATTTGTAAGTGTTGAACATTGACCCTCTATTTTGAATCCAGGTAAAATAATTTAAATGGAAGCAAGGGAACACTGAACTTAATTTTACTTTCTGTGCCTGAAGAAATGTATCAAGTGGTAACATTGTTATTCAAATGCATTTGTTTGAACTCTGGACATTTTGTACACAAGTTGTATTTTTCATATCTTAATTTTGATTCAGTTTAATTATTTTTTAATTTGTGATTTGGCAAAATTGAATCTTTTTGAATCATATTTGATCTTTTTTCTTTTGAATTCACTTAAGCTTCAATTATTTCCGTAAAGCGTAACTAAATTAAAATGAGTAATAATGTATTTAAGAACTCATTCAAACTTTATCCTAATGACCTCTTCAACAAAATCTTCATTTTCTTCAATGTATTGGTGAAGTTTTAAAAAAATTTTCTGACCTGTTTCCTTACTCACTTTCAATCTTTCTCAGCGCAACCCACAAACAAGTGGGATTGGTCTTGGAAGATTTTGGAAGCCTCATTGCATTCCTACAGCAAAATAAATGAAAGTTTAAGTTTTCAATGGGATTCATACACTAGAGACATGGAATTTATTTATTTATTTTTTATTTTTTTTTTCACACCATAAACCACATTAACCATGATACACACTTTTTCCTTTTCAAATATATACACTGCCATTTTATCTTCCCCCTCCCTCCTCCCATCCCACCCTCCCTACCTCCCCCCTCCCGTCCATTTAAAGTACAAAATCTAGGATACATTAAACCAGTCAAACAATGTTGTCATTCAATAAAAATAAACAAGAAATTCTACTGAGTCAATTCTTTTCATTTCCTTCTCCTTTCATTAATTTAGGTAGTGAATGTCCCCGATAGGTTTTTGCTATTGTGTTTCATGTAAGGCTCCCATATTTGTTCGAATATTTCAATATTATTTCTTAAACTATATGTTATTTTTTCTAATGGAATACATTTATTCATTTCTATATACCATTGTTGTATTTTCAAATTATCTTCCGATTTCCAGGTTGACATGATACATTTTTTTGCTACGGCTAGAGCTATCTTAACAAATCTTTTTTGTGCATCCTCCAAATCAATTCCAAATTCTTTGTTTTTTATGTTACTTAGGAGGAAGATCTCTGGATTCTTTGGTATATTGTTTTCTGTAATTTTATTTAATATTTGGTTTAGATCTTCCCAAAATTTTTCTACTTTCTCACATGTCCAGATTGCATGAATTGTTGTTCCCATTTCTTTTTTACATCGAAAACATCTATCAGATACTGTTGGGTCCCATTTATTTAACTTTTGAGGTGTAATGTATAGCCTGTGTATCCAGTTATATTGTATCATACGTAACCTCGTATTTATTGTATTTCTCATCGTTCCAGAACATAACTTCTCCCATGTTTCCTTTTTTATCTTTATATTTAAATCTTGTTCCCATTTTTGTTTAGTTTTACCATTTGTTTCCTCATTCTCCTTTTCTTGCAGTTTAATATACATATTTGTTATAAATCTTTTGATTATCATTGTATCTGTAATCACATATTCAAAGTTACTTCCCTCTGGTACACTCAGACTGCTTCCTAATTTGTCCTTCAAGTAGGATCTCAATTGGTAATATGTCAGCACTGTATCTTGAGTTATATTGTATTTATCTTTCATTTGTTCAAAGGATAATAATCTATTTCCTGAAAAACAATTTTCTATTCTTTTGATCCCTTTTTTCTCCCATTCTCTAAAGGAAAGGTTATCTATTGTAAAAGGGAGTAACTTATTTTGCGTCAATATTAGTTTTGGTAATTGATAATTTGTTTTATTTCTTTCTACATGAACCTTCTTCCAAATATTGAGTAGATGATGTAATACTGGAGAACTTCTATGTTGTACCAATTTTTCATCCCATTTATATAATATGTGTTCAGGTATCTTTTCCTCTATTTTATCTAATTCTAATCTAGTCCAATCTGGCTTTTCCCTTGTTTGATAAAAATCTGATAGGTATCTTAATTGTGCGGCTCTATAATAATTTTTAAAGTTTGGCAGTTGTAAGCCTCCTTGTTTATACCATTCTGTTAATTTAGAGACATGGAATTTTATTGATGACAAAAAAAAACTATATTGGATTCAGAAGACCATTTTTTTATTTTAATGATACAGCTTGATAGAAGGCTCTTCTGGCTCATGAAATCTCTGCTGTCCAATTCCACCCAATTAACCTACCAACCCCATTTGTTTTGGAGGGTGGGAGGAAACAGAAGCTCTTGGTAAAAACCCATGCGGGTCAGGGGAAGAAAATACAAACTCCTGACAGACAGGGTCAGATTTGAACCTTGGTGGTTGATGAAGTACTAATTATAAGTCTTAATTTCTTTTTTTTTATTTTTTTTTACAGACCCAAAATAATTTCAACAATCAATACAATCTTTTTCAACATCCATGGAACACAGAGACTGAGTTTTTACCTCTACCCCTTCTCCCCCCCACCCTGAAACACATAGCCATATCAAGTTGGGTTCAGAGCCCCCACCAAAGACGTTAAAAAAAAGAACAACCTAATTAACTAAATAACCCAAGTAAGAAATAAAAGAAAAAAAAAACTAAAATAAAACCAACTAAAAACGGAGCTAAAAAGGAAACATACACCTTGCCTGTGCCCTGTTACATTTCCTCAACTCCAATCCTTTCCCTACTAGGGAAGGTTTTTATAATATCCATATTTTGAGGGGAGGGGGAGCTAGTCAATCTGCGTGCCCATGGATTTCAGGTATGGCTGTCACACTTTAACGAATGTGTCATGTTTCCCCCTTAGATTTTCTCCAAGGAGTCTTCATTTCTTCTCTAAGTGCTTATTTTGATCTCTTCTCTGCAGAACTGGCAGAATCCATCTCACCCCTCAACTCCTCAGCAAGACTTATGAGCAAAATTAACTTATCAAGTCAAATAATTCAATTGGTTTAGCGGTGCCATTCTCCATTCAGTGCATTCACTCTGGCTGCTACATGCCAGAGATGACACTTTCATGTAAAAGAGTATGAAACTAAGTGTTGCCATATCTTCCAACCCCCCACCACGCCAGGCATTACTCAACGTCACAAATTAAAATTAACTTGCACTGTATTTTTTAAATCAAAAGGGTGTTCAAATTTAATAATTGAAAAGGCTGGAGTATTCCTTAAATATGGTAGAAATAATATCATTGTTATATACGGTACATTTTATCTGAGATTTTATATTCTTGAAACAATATTTATTTATTTGTATAGATGAATAATTGTCCTGCATGTGTTTTGTTTGATTGTATGTGTGTTATATCTGGTTGTGTGTCTGTGTTTTACACCAAGGAGTGGAGAACACTGTTTTGTTGCTGTGCAATCAGATGACAATAAAGTTAACTTGATTCAAAACCCGACATTGTTTGTTCTGGCCTTCCAGCTGATGTCCAACGTTGTGACGTTCTTGTGTGGTTGCTTGGTTGGCTTTTTTCACAAGTTTTCAATGGAACGTGCGCTGGAGCAAACTTATGAGGATACTTTAAGCTGTATCCAAATAGGGATGCAGTTGGATGTTAAGAAGAAACAGCAGGTGAGGATATGTTTCCAACTTTTTTTCCATCTTGTAAATAAAGGAAAAACTTCCACTGAAGAAAATAATCTATTGATGATTCAATTGCTCAACCTCATTTTGAAGAGATTATGAACATATGCAGTTTTTTTTAAGGTGCAGAGCAGCAATTTTTTTGCAATTTTAACTAAGGTTATCAATTCAAATTATTAAATTATTTGTTGCTTCCACAAGTTAAACATAGGTGGTCAAAGCTTGAGCCCAGATTATAATTTGTTAAGTACATCCAAGCAATGAAAACTCGTATACATCAACACTACTTGGCTGTACCTCAAACTCTCCGATCATTACCTTTTTAAGGTTTAGGCAGCATGAGAGCACATTTGCGTGATCATAGAACAGAGAAGAGTACAGCCCAGGAACAGGCCCTTCAGCCTATGATGTTGGCAATGAACATAAAGTTCAAAATTATTGACATTTGTACCAAGGTGCAGTGACAGAGGTTGTTTTGCAACAGTGAGCATCCTCATATAAAGTACAAGCAAGACACAATTCTCAAATGGGGAGCTGCAGAGAGTTTTCAGTTGGTACAGAGTAAAGGCAACAGAATTTTACTTCCAACTCCCACCCGATCTCAAACTCACCTGGTCCATCTCCAATAACACTCTCCCCTTCTTGGATCTCTCTGTCTCCATCCCAAGAGACAAGCTTTCCACTGACATATACTACAAAACCCTTCAACTCCCACAACTACCTTGTCTCACACCCAGCCCCCTGCAAAGATTCCATTCCCTTCTCTCAATTTCTCTGTCTCTGCAGCATCTGTTCCGAAGATGACGTCTTCCAGTCCAGATCTTCCACAAACTTCTGCCTTCTTCCACAAACGTGGCTTCCCCTCCACCAGTATCAACTCGGCCCTCACCCGCATCTCCTCCATTTCCTGCTCATCTGCCCTGGCCCTTCTGCCCCTCCCCCCAGACCCAACAAACATAGGATCCTCACCTCCCACCCCACCAGCCTCCACATCCAACACGTCATCTGCCGGGATGTCCTTGCTGCAGGATCCCGCCAGCAGACCTTTTTCTTCACAACCCTCAGCCTTCCTCGGGGACCACTCCCCCATGATTCCCTCATACACCTTCCCCTGTGCCCACAGGAGGTGCAACACTTGCACTCACACCACCTCCCTCACCACGGTCCGGGGCCCCAAAAAGGCCTTTCACGTGAAGCCACACTTCACTTGTATGTCCAGTGGACTTATTTACTGCATCTAGTGCACCCTTTGTAGCCTTCTCTACATCGGAGAGACTGGTCACAGACTGGGATATTGCTTCGCTCAGCACCTCTACTCTGTTCGCAACCACAGTGACCTCCCAGTAGCCAACCATTTCAGTTCCGGGTCACACTCCCGCGCTCACATGTCTGTCCATGGCTTTATGTACTTTATCCACCCGCAGATTGGAGGAACCATGCCTTATTTTCTGTCTGGGCACCCTCCAGCCACATGGCATGAACATTGACTTTACTGCTTTACATTAAACCTGCTTGTCTTTTCTTTCCTCTCCCCTTTTCCTGTCCTTCCAGTTCTTTACCCCATACAGCCATCCCTCCTCCCCCTCATTGCTGCTGTCCCCTACCTACCTCCTTTCTCCACCTATCATCTCCTGCCTCCCACCCCCCAAACTTCCCGCTCTCCTCTTTTGTTCGGATGCCTGCCGGCATTTTCTCATATTTTGATGAAGGGCTCAAGCCCAAAATGTTGGTTCTGTATCTTTAACTTTGCTTTCATAAAGGTCCCTGTTTGACCTGTTGAGCTTCTTCAGCATTTTGTATTTTTACTTCAACCACGGTGTCTACAGAATTTTGTAATTTACTTTTTACTATCTTGGATGTATTCGGGAATCTGATAACCGCAGAAAAGAAACTGAATAAGATCTGTCTTTTCGTATGCTGGATACTTTTCCAAAGCAGATGGAGGGGGATGTGTCTAGTGGCCTAATCCACATTCACAACCTGCTGCAGTTTTGTGTGGTATTTATGTCCAAATTAAAGTAATACTCTGCTGCTTGCATGTTTTTTATCTATATATACGTACATATCTATATAGATAGATATATATGGATGCATCTATTGGGAAGCATCATAAACATTAGCATCTTCAACCAGTACCCCTTGTGGTAAACCACTGTCATGTACAATTATCTGGTCAAGCACACCTATTGGCCAGTTTACCTGTGGCCCCTCCCCACAGGTGAATGTTCCACTGTCCCTTGGTACTCAGTGCAAGACAACCGAACAGTAGGGATATGCAAAGTTCTCAAGTGAATAAAAGCCTGTTGGTTTCTCTGCAATACTCTTTCGCGTGCATTCCAAGCATTTACCACCCTCTGTGTAATTTTAAAAAAAACTCTGCACATGTACATAAATTTCCCCCCAATTTAAACATTTGACCTCTCCTTTAAATCTACCCCCCCCCCTCACTTTAAACATATGAACTCTGACACTTTTACCCTGGTAAAATGGTTCTGTCTCTCATAATTTTATAAACTTTTATCATGTCGCATCTCATCCTCCAACACTCCAGAGAAAACAACCCAAGTTTGTCCAGCATCTCGCCAGAGCTCCTATGCAGGCTTTTTCCAATGAGGGTAGGTGAGAAATGCAGTTGGTTGTTGAAAGATGATAGCCGCTGCATGCTTGCATATCCGATTTTCTCTCTTGGCAGTTAATACTCCTGTATAAAGTGTACAGACATTTGGGTGCTACTAAAGTACCTGAGAAGTCATGTGGCATCTGAAAAACAATACATACAGTAAAACCTTTGGCATCTGGCGCCTGTGGGGATTGGTATATGTTGGATAAGTGAATTTGCCAGTTGCTTCAGATTGTGCGTGGTGTGAATGGCAAACTGACCACTAGGGAGCACCAATTTTAAACTTAAATATATTTTACATTAATTTTCTGTAATTTTTTTGCTGATTGCTTGAGGCTGCCGGTTGCTTGAATTCTGAATAATGAGGATTTTACTGTAATCGGTGGTTAATTTGCAATACAATCTGAAAGGAAACCTTTGTAACTGCTCAAATTGGTTGGAAGATTAGAGTGGATTAATGCAAGTCAGTTTCTTCTATTCCTGTCTTGGGTGCGCTTAATGTTTATGACATGAGGGAAGTTTTCTTTTGTTAGCATTGGGGATGGTTTTAAAATAATTAAAGTTAATTGGACTCGAGTGTGACTTAGTGCTAAACGCAATGGTTGATGTTTTGTTGCAATAAAAGTATTAAAAGATACCCTTGTAATTCATTTATTTCAGGAAAGCCTGCTGTTATCTGTGTTGCCTGTTTATATATCTATGGAAATGAAACTATCTATTATTGAGCGTTTGAAAGAAAGTAACTACTACCCACACAAGCAGGATAATTTTCACAGTTTGTATGTAAAAAGACATCAGAATGTCAGGTACAGTGCAAATATTCTTGATCTTGATAGCATTCACATGCCTTCCATTATCAATTCTATTTATAATTAGTTTATTCTGCCTATATTTATCATATGTAGTTAGTCAACATGTTAAAACATACTGTAATCATTTTTCAGGTCTCCAATGACAAATTTGTGGCTCTGAATGTTTAGTACTTTATATACAGGTTGAGTACCCCTTATCCGAAATGCATGGGACCAGAAGTGTTTCAAATTTTGGAACACTATTAAAAAAATTTACTCAGACTTAAACATTACTATACAAATAGGCACAAATTAATTGAAGTAGACATATATTTAAAAATCTACACTCAGTAATGCACTATTTATGTCCGCTGCATCCCGTTCTCTGGTCAGGATTTCTGAATTCAATTACATATTGCCTTATGGGACCACGGACAAAAAATGTTTTGGATTTTGGATCTTCGATAAGTGGTACTCAACCTGCACTATCAGAACAAAGCTTTTTCAAAGGACAACAGATGGTATGCAGCTTTTTATTTATTTACTCTATGTTTAGTAATTATGTCTTGATGCTTTCCCTTTCTCTGAGACCATTAAATCTCGATTCTGAAGCATTGTTGCATGACTTAATGATCAGACTTGTTTTCAGCCATTTCTGCTTTCTCTGCTACAGCATCCTCTATGCAGATATCGTGGGTTTTACCCGTCTGGCAAGTGACTGTTCACCCAAAGAGCTGGTTGTCATGCTGAATGAACTGTTTGGGAAGTTTGACCAAATTGCTAAGGTAGGGGATCCAGTTCTGTTTGCATATTATCCTTGACCAAACTATTCCCCATCATTCTACAATTGTGGTTCTAGTTAGATGTGAAACTATGCTTGTATTAATGCAACTGAAATGAATTTGAGGCAAGGGTGCTTCTGAGAGGGCTATAAATTTTGTGGAACTGAGCTTCTCCACCTGGCATCATTTTAGAACTTGTATTTAAATATTTACAAAGGCGAATTGGCATATCTCGTGAATGGGAATTTTGGGCGACAAATACTGTAGATCTGTATTTATTCACGCTTCCTTGGATGCATTTAATATTCACCCAAAAAAGTGGTTTAAAGTTGATCTTCTTTCCACTTGAACTATTTGTTTTCATCAGAATATTTCAAAATTCTGACCTATGCATGAAATATTTTCATCACAAAATTTGGAACGCTGGTACTCCTGGGTTAAAAATGACCTGACTTAAAGAAATTTAAATATTCCCATATATTTTTTCCCAGAATAAACAAATTTATGGTATTCGTTAATTATTGGTTACAGCATAAATTCTATTAGTTTAATCATTGGTAGTGTTTGGGTGACTATTCAGTGAAATTAAACTGAATATTGAGCAATACAATATGGGTTATGAGAGGAAATGGAGATCTCTGATGGGGAGAAATTGGCTGATGGATAGTTTTCACGAAGTGAGGCTGGTTTTATAAAGTTAAAGGGTTTCTATAGGCCATTTCATGTCAGGCTTCTGCCTGGAGGCTGGCTACAAGAGTGGATCTAAAATTTAAAACACCTTTCAGACAGCAGCCCTAAAAGGCTGCTCCAGCGTCACATTCGTATTGAGAGGCACCTCATAGCGCCATCTGGAGCCGATGGAGATGTGTCATAAATATGTGGCAGAGCAATGACCGTCTTCCCTACCCGTAACCCCCCCCATGCAGCTGGAACTGCTCTGTGATTGCCAGAACATTTCCAGCTGCGTGGGGGAATTATAGATAAGGAAGACAGCCATTGCTCTGCAGCGTTTTGAGCCACAGAGATCAGGCTCGAAGGCCAAAATGGCCTGGTGAGGCTGTCACAGCCTACACCAGCTGCCCCTGACAGCTTCCGATACCTCGCACTGCCCCACTGGCTCCTGTTGCCCTGCCGGCTCCCGCCTGCTGCTCCTGCCTTGAGAGGAAGAGGGGTGAGTGGGGAGATGGGCCATGGACTGACGGCATTATCAGCCCACCTCTAACCAGCAACTTGCAGCGGCTCTACATTCAGGTCAGTCAGTGGAGCACACCGTTCCGCTGATTATCCTTCCCTGAGAAGGGTTGGAATTGGCGCCTCGGAGCTGGCCATGGAAGGTATGTCTTTAGGCGTAAGGGCAAAGAACCTTTACCTTCACAGATGGGTATTTTCCCTGCTTGAAAGTGCCTTGCGTCTCACAATGAGTCACCTTCTTGAGGCTATATCATTGAGAAATGTGTCATTTTAGGGTTAGTTCATCTTATCTCAAAAGTGTGATGAGCAGTTCAATAGTCAAGAACAATCCTTTTAAAATTTGGCTTTGGTTTCTGCACCTCTTTGATGTTCACTGATCCATTCAGGCAAGTCCATGCATATGAAGATTGGGTGGGCCATGATCATGATGCTATATAATGGAAAAAAAAGCATGTAGACTCTAGGCTTATCTGTGGAAAAAAAAATCCTTGCTTATCAACTGAAGGATAATATACACTCTTGAAACAAGAACTCTCTGAGGAATCTTCAAGTTGAGAGAAATAAAATCGACCATAGCGATGTGCTAACTTGTCCATGTGCTAATGTTGTGAGTGGAGAGTTTGCCTACATCCTCCTGATGTGTGTTGAAGATTATGGAAAGTCTTTGTTGTGTCATGAGATGAATGTCTCACACAGAATACCCAACTTTGGGCAAGTCTTTTCGTGCATTTGTTTTTTTTCTGGTGAATGGGGACCAAATGGAGATGGTGTGATAGAATCCAGTCAAAGTAATTCCATTTAAACATAGAAAAACAATTTCTCACCTAATACAAACTACCTGGCGTCCTGTTAATTTACAACTCCTGGCACTGGCTGTGGGTCCTTTTAGTTTTACATCTATTGCCATAGAAATTCATTATTTAATTTTTTTTTAATCCTAAATTCGACTTGGGTAGGAAAATCAATTTGCTTCCCAGTGAAAATCATGATTAAATTTATAGTGACATGACAGTTTAAATTGTTATATGACTGTAAACTGCTGAGAGCTGTTCCCTTTTATTCAAAATTTTATGATCACTGATGGCAATTTTGGAAGATAAACAAGTTGAATGCGCTCGTTAATTTGAATGCTTTATTGTGTTCTATATCACTGTGGGAAACTCTGCTTTTTTTTACAGGAAAATGAATGTATGAGGATTAAAATACTGGGCGATTGCTATTACTGTGTCTCGGGACTTCCCGTATCTTTACCAAAACATGCAAAGAATTGTGTTAAAATGGGCCTTGACATGTGCGAAGCTATTGAGTATGTAATGGTTCTTGTCTGAGAAAAAGTTCAAGCAATGTATAGTTGTGATTTGTTTTTGGTTTTGAATTTATGGGTTCTCATTTAACCACAAGAACTTGTTGAACAATTCCATGAGATTTAATTGGAAAAATTCAAGATGAAGATAAAATATAGTTTAAATTTGCTTTGGGTGATAGCCATAACCAGGACCAGTGTATCAGCAAATTGCTCTATACTTCCACTGAAGTTGGTGGAAATTGCAATTGTGTGAATAACGTGGACTGAAAATAGCTATTATCCATTTTCTACCAAAAAAGATTTTAATATAATTGTTGGCAAATTTGCTAAAATGTTTTATTATTTCTTAGTAATTTTCTTGACCGTTAATATTGCCTGTAATTTCATTGGTTTATATTCAAGTTAATTGTCATCTGATTGCATAAGTACAACCCAAAGTAAAATGGCGTTCTCCGGTCCTTGGCGAAAAACATGCAAACGTAACCAGACGTTATGCACATACAGACAAACGATGTATACAGACGAGTTTTCATGTATCCAAATAAATAAACATTGTTTCATGAATATGAAAGTCTCCGATGGTTAGTGTGAGCATCTCCTTTTGTCGTTCAGCATTCTCATAGCCCATGGGAAGATGCTCAGTACATTATGTTAAAGTTAACACATCTTCTTTGACACTGCCTTTGTAATTTAAAAAAAAAACTATCTTTGACTTTGGATGAAAAGAAAGAGAATGGATGTTCTATCCTTTGGAAGAAATATCGGAGTGTTAATTTTTAGTTTTGTCCAACCTAGTGACCTGAACAGTATTTTTACATGTGTATGTGTTCCTGTATGGCGACTTTGTCCAGCTGTTAGAACTGAATGTACTCATTTCTCTGTATGTGATGAGGATAGATTGTTTTGGACAAAAATAAGGGAAATTAAATTGAGATGTACAGAATTTTGAAATACACTGGAAGCAAAGTGGTCAATAACAAGAAGGTATGAATTTAAGGGTGTTCATCGACTAGCTTAACGTTTCATACAATCATTCCCCAGAAGCTGGTGGAGAAGCTGTCCTCGCTGGGACTCAACATCCCTCTCTGAAACTGGATTTTGTACTTCCTAATGGAAAGGTCACAGTCTGTCTGGGTCGGCAGCAGAACGCTGAGCACTGGCGGACTTCAGGCTGTGTGCTGAGCTCGCTCCTGTTCACATAACTGATCCACGTCTGCGTTGCCAAATCCAGCTCCAACAGTGTCATCGAGATTGCAGATGGCACAACAGCCGTCGGCCTCATCAGCAACAACGATGAGTCGCGCTACAGAGAAGAGGTGGAAAATCTCGTGAAATGGTACGAGAGTAACAACGTGAGTTTCATCGTGGACCAGACAAAGGAGATGATTGTGGACTTCAGGAGGAACAGGGACAATCATCCTCCACTTCACATTAATAGTTCAGTCGTGGACAGAGAAGAGTGCACCAAGTTCCAAGGAGTCCAGTTAAGAATTTGCCTATCCTGGTCACACAACATCTCCTCACTTGTCAGGAAGACGCACAGCGATTACACTATAGAAGACTAAAGTGGGCCACCATTATGTTAACCTTCTGCAGGAGCTCTACTGAAAGTGTCCTGGCTGTTGCCTCAAAGTGTGGTACAGTTGCTGAGGAGCAATGGACCAGAGGTCAATCCACAGGACCGTAAGAGCAAAAGAGATGATCCCTAGGGTCTCCCTCTTGTCCTATCAAAGTGAATTACCAAGATCTTTGTTTGAAGAAGGCTTGCAAAATATTTGAAGACCCTTACCACCCTGCACACAGCATCTTTCAGCTACTCCCATCAGGGAAGAGAAACAGGAGTATAAGAGCCAGCACCTCCAGGCTGAGGAACAGCTTCTTCCCATGAGCAGTGAGAATGGTGAATGACCAAAGGAACAGCTCACACAAACCCTCCTAGACTTAACTATTTCTGAAACAATATTTATATAACTTCATCTATGCATATACATACTGAATAGGTATCATTTGTCTGTATGTGTGTTGCACCTGGATGTGTATTCACATGTTTTTGCATCAAGCGCTGGAGAGCACAATTTCATCGGGTTGTAATTGTAGAATTAGATGATACTAATAAACTTGAACTAAAGAGGAACTGAGGACTTTTTTTAAAAATTAGAAAGTAGTGTGTGTAAATTAACCATCTGAAAATATTGCAAAGGCATAAAACCTTTTCACTGAAGCTTGACAGGGATTTGAAATGAGAACTCATTGCTGTGCATTTTGTGAATATAGGAACCGGAACATAAGAAATAGGAGCTGGAGATGGTAATTCTGCTCATTGAAGCCTGTTCTGCCATTCAGAAAGATCATGGTTGATATGATAACAGGGCCTTCTCCCCATATCCCTTAATTCCCTACTATGCAAAAATCTATCCAGACTTAAATTGGTTTAATGAAGAAGCGTTCACTTCCTCAATGGGTAGAGAATTCCATCCATTCACCTCTCTCTGGGGAAAAAACAGTTCCTCTTCATCTCCGACATAAATCCACTACCCTCAATCTTGAGGCTATGCCCCCTTGTCCTCATCTACCTGTGGGGTAAAAAAATTATCTACCTCTAACTTATCTATTCCTTTCCTAATTTTATATGTTACTATAAGATCCCCTCTCATTCCAGTGAGTACAGTCCCAGGTGATTCAATCTCTCCTCATAGGCTAACTCCCTCATCTCTGGAATCATTCTAGTGAAACTCCTCCAAGGCTAGTATATCCTCCTGAACAAAGGAGACGAGAACTGGACTCAGTACTCCAAATGCCGCCTCACCTATACCTTGTGCAGTTGCAACATAACCTCCCTGCTTCTCAACTCAATCCCTATAGCAATGAAGACCATCATTGCATTTGCCTTCCTGATAGCCTGCTGCACCAGCACTGGGGATGAGTGGCCAATTCCTGCTTCAACCTCTTGTGGTCTCTTGAGTTCATATTCTAAAGATGAGTGACTTCACTCTTGTTGTTGACAGGCAAGTCCGGGATGCAACAGGAGTAGACATCAGTATGCGAGTTGGAGTACATTCTGGCAATGTACTGTGTGGTGTGATTGGGCTGAGGAAGTGGCAGTATGATGTTTGGTCACATGATGTAACCTTAGCCAATCACATGGAATCTGGAGGAGTGCCTGGGTAAGTTCTGTTTTGCTGAAGTTTTCCGTGATGTAAACCAAGTTTTCATGAAATCTTCTTAGTTAACTCAAAGTAATTTTATTATAAACCTGTATGAATTGACCACTTCATGTGCCAAAAAGAAACTTTGGTAGCTGCTGGTCCTCAGTAGGGTAATGTTCTCATCAACATTTGTGTTCACATTAAATAATAAGGAAATTCTTATGGAAAGGGGGGAAACCGAGGATAGCGCTAGATAAATTAACAGAATGGTACAAACAAGGGGGTTTGCAGCTACCAAACTTTAAGAATTATTATAGAGCAGCACAATTAAGATATCAGATTTTTATTAAACAAGGGAAAAACCAGATTGGACCAGGATAGAGCTGGATAAAATAGGGGAGAAGGTACCAGAACATATACTTTATAAGTGGGATGAAAAACTGGTGCAATATAGAAGTTCACCAGTACTGCACCATTTACTCAACATTTGGAAGAAGATTCATGTAGAAAGGTAAAAAACAAATTACCAACTACCAAAATTATTATTGACACAAAATCAACTAATTCCTTTCACACTAGATGACCTTTCCTTTAGAGAATGGGAGAGAAAAGGGATTAAAAGAATAGAAAATTGTTTTTTGGGAAATAATTTATTATAATTTGAACAAATGAAGTACAAATATGGAATAACTCACGGTACAATGTTTGCATACCACCAACTGAAAACCTATCTAAAGGACAAATTGGGAAGCAGACTGAGATTACCAGAAGGAAGCAGCTTTGAATATGTGATTACAGACACAATGATAATTAAAAGATTTATAACAAACATGCACATCAAGCTGCAAGAAAAAGAAAATAATGAAATAAGCTATAAACCTAAACAAAAGTGGGAACAAGATCTAAAAAATGAAACATGGGAAAAGCTATGCTCCGGAACTATGAGAAATACAATAAACACGACGTTACGCTTGATACAATATAATTGATTACACAGGTTATACACCTCACCCCAAAAGTTAAATAAATGGGACCCAACAGTATCAGATAGATATTTTCGTTGTAAGAAGGAAACGGGAACAACAGTACATGCAATTTGGGCATGTGAGAAAGTGGAAAAGTTTTGGGAAGATCTAAATCAGGTATTAAATAAAATCACAAAAAGCAACATACCAAAAAATCCAGAGATCTTTCTTCTAAGTAATATTTTTTTCTTTGGCTTGGCTTCGCGGACGAAGATTTATGGAGGGGGTAAAAAGTCCACGTCAGCTGCAGGCTCGTTTGTGGCTGACAAGTCTGATGCGGGACAGGCAGACACGGTTGCAGCGGTTGCAGGGGAAAATTGGTGGGTTGGGGTTGGGTGTTGGGTTTTTCTTCCTTTGCCTTTTGTCAGTAAGTAATATAAGAAGTCAAGAATTAGGCCTCAAACTGGATGAAGCACAAAAAAGATTTATTATGATAGCCTTAGCTGCAGCAAAAAAATGTATAATGTCAACTTGGAAATCAGAAGAGAGCCTGAGAGTACAGCAATGGTACATAGAAATGAATAAATTTTTTCCATTGGAAAAAATAACATATAATTTAAAAAATAATGTCACTTTATTGGAACAAATTTGGGAACCATACATGGAACACAACAGAGAGGGCCTACCGCAGACCTCCACTCCCTAAAATGATAGAATGAGAAGACGAGATGAACTGACCAAGTGTGTAAAAGTAGATGACACAATTTTCTTGTTTATTTTTATTGTGTGATGACATTGTTTAATGGGTTTATTGTATTGTATATGTTGAACGTTTAATGGGTTTGGAGGGGGGTGTGAGAAACAGAAGTACCTTCACAGAATTTGCTCGAGACAAAAATTGAGAACAGAACATTTATTATACAACAATGCAAAGTTGGGTGCTTCCCCTTACCCTGGGAATATACACATATCCTGGGGCTCACCCAACTTTTATACAGTTGATTTCAGTATAGAAGTATCCTCCCCCTTGCATTCTTCTGCCTCCTGGATGAGTTTGGCATTAGGCAATCCTGTCTGCCTACCTGCTGTTTCTGTGAACTTGGAGGACCAGGGGGTATCCTGTCGGTGTCCCATCATGTCATTGTCCTTATTCACAAACCTGCCTTTGTTCTAATTCACACCTTCCCGACTCTCAGGAGGGCTACAACCTTCTTGTATGCAGAACTTGCTAATTCTGTCTAAGGCTAGAGGACTCTTATCTTATCCAAACTAACTTTACTTCCTACATTCTATTATCTATTATCTATCCTTATCTTATTCAACTGGCTTTATTTATCTATACTAGTTTTCTCATCTTCATATTTTTATATCAGTTTTACTTATCTCTCACAGGGGTGGGAGGAAGGGAGGGGGAAAAAAGGGGAGAAAATGACACTGTGTATATTCAAGAGGGAAATGTTTGTGTGTATTTTGGTTAATATGGTTCATAGTGTGAAAAATAAAAAATTATTTAAAAAAAATTTGTGTTCAAATTGGCAAATAAGTGAGACTGCATCCTATTTACCAAGGATGTAAACATGTGCAGTACACCAACATGCTGGTGAAACTTAGTGGAAGGATACTATTTAGTCTCAACATCTACACAATTTGAAAAAAATAATTTTTTTTACATTAATTCCATTTCACAATTCATGGTCTTTCGTTTTGTAGGAAATGGCATGTTCCTTAGGTACTTTCTCCACATGATAAAGGTTTCAACCAGCTCTACTTTGTTTGGGAGAAGAACATATAGTTGTCAATTCCTCTTTAATCCCTTTACCAGCTACTTATTTTTTTAAAAAAACATTTAGACCTGCAGCTTGGAAACGGGCCATTTTGGCCCATGAGTCTGTGCGGCCCAATTTACAGCCAATTAACTTACACCCTGGTACGTTTTGAATGGTGGGAGGAAACCAGAGTCCCCAGGGAAAACCCATGCAAACATGGGGAGAACGTACAAACTCCTTACAGAGAGCGCGGGATTTTAACCCCAATCAATGGTGCCGCAAAGGCATTGCACTAACCGCTTGATTGATCTCTTTGGTAAGAGAAATAAGAACTTGCTGATCAACCATCCATGGCCCTTCATGATTTTACATTTATTTTAAATATAGATATAGCTGAATTCACTGTTTAGGATTTTTTTTAAAAATGGCAGAACAGCACTAAGAGTGTCCAATAGCCAGTGGTTCTTGATGCTGTTTCTAAAACTCACCTCAACCCAAATACTGCCCTCTTCTATTGCTGAGAAAACATCCATCTCCAGCATTAGTTTACAGATGATGTTTTGTACATTTTTAGCCGTGTACATATCACTGATACAACCCTGAGCTACTTGCAGAAAGCGTATGAAGTTGAAGAAGGAAATGGACACCAAAGAAATGCCTACCTCAACGAGCTGAAGCTCAAAACTTACCTGGTCATTGATCCAAGGGTGAGTATTTATTGTCAATTCAATATTTTACATTGTTTCAGAAACGTAGGCAGAGGCGTCACTAGGGTTAGTGACACCTGGTATGGGAACTCCTAGTGTCACCAACGACCCCCCCCCCTCCCACTCTATGGACCATGGGGGGGGGGCGGTGTCACCAGAGTGCATTAGAATGTTCAAAAATTAAATTAGTGTAGAGTTTGAGCCTTATAGATATATTGATACATGTAAGCTGGGTTTACGTAAAATGTTTTTGTTGTTATAACTAACTACAGGGATATTTTTATAAAAAATAATAAATTTCTGTTGAAACGCTGCCCAAACATTTTATAGACAGTCAGTTTGGTGTCACCGGGTCCGGTCCACCTCCCCCCACCCCTCCCCAAGTGAAGCCAGTGAACCTGGATCTGTGATTATGTATGGGGCTGACCTGTTGTCAAGTGTTTGCATACAAATTCAAATAAATGTAATGTATCTCAGAAAATATCAATAATGCAAAGTCAAGACTTTGAATATTTATATGGAAAACAATGCTCTATGTCCAGTAGTTTTAGGATAAAGGAGGTGAAATGTGCCTGGAGGCAGAGGAAGTCTTCTCTATGACTTCTATGACTGTCTTCTATACAGGACCATCCTTTGTGTGTCAATTGAATTGAGTTGTTTTGTGTCATGTGCAGTTTAAAGCTTAGTTTTATGTGCCATAAGGGTAGCTTGCAAAAAGTTACCATGCTCAGTCACTATTTTGGATGCACAATAAAAGTTCAAGGAAAATGTAAACAAGATTATTGAGGCAATGGTAGCACCCTCTCTCACACACTCTCTCTCACACACACTCTCCCTCTCTCACACTCTCACTCTCTCACACTCTCTCTCTCTCACACTCTCTCTCTCTCACACTCTCTCTCACACTCTCTCTCACACTCTCTCTCACACTCTCTCTCACACTCTCTCTCACACTCTCTCTCACACTCTCTCTCACACTCTCTCTCACACTCTCTCTCACACTCTCTCTCACACTCTCTCTCACACTCTCTCTCACACTCTCTCTCACACTCTCTCTCACACTCTCTCTCACACTCTCTCTCACACTCTCTCTCTCTCACACACACACACACACACACACACACACACACACACACACACACACACACACACACACACACACACACAAATTTAAATCAGGCATACCAGCAGCTGATCTATTGGAATACAGTCACTCCTGTAAAATTCCCATAATTGTCCTGCTTGGCTGGGCCATTTATTTTCCTGTTGTTGGGGTCTCCCCGCTCATACCTGCCTCCACTGCCAAAGTTTCTGCTCTCACTCTCTGCAACTGCTCCCGCCTCCCCTGCAGCTCTCTTGCGTGGTGGAGGGATACTTTTGGCAGCGTTCACAGCATGGTCCTCTGGATAGACACTTCAAAGGATAGACCATAGGATGCCATAGGTGCTCTGGTTAGTAAGGAATTACTTAAGGTGTTATATAAGTGAGGGGTGGTCGGTGGGAAAGGTTGAGAACCACTGGGATAGATTCTTCATAAAATTGACCTTACTTTTGGACAGGTGTGCAATTGTGAGAAGTGAATTGTTCAAATGAGTTCAGGATTGTTTAGATGCTATAATTCCTATTTAAAGGTTCGTTAACATAGACCACTACAGTATAGGCCTTTCGGCCCTTGATGTTGTGCTGACCCATATATCCCTTTAAAAATGTACTAAAGCCACCAACCCCATAACCCTCAATTTTTCCTTAATCCATGTGCTTGTCTAAGAGTATCTTAAATGTCCCTAATGTTTCAGCCTCCACCCCAATCCCAGGCAAAGCTTTCCAGGCACCCACAATTCTCCAACCTTCATGTCATCCACAAACTTACTGACCCATCCTTCCACTTCTTCATCCAGATCATTTATAAAAATCACAAAGAGCAGGGGTCCCAGAACATATCCCTGTGGCTCTCCTCTAGACATTTCCTTCCACCACTACTCTCTCCTTTCTTCCTGCAAGCCACACACTGATCCTATGCCTCATGACTTTCTGGATGAGTCTCTCATGGGCGATCATTTCAAATGCCTTGCTAGCATCTATGTAGACCACATTTACCTCCTACCCTCATCAATTTCTTTTGTTACCTCTTCAAAAAACTAAATTTGACGTGTGAGGCACGACCTTCCCTTCACAAAGCTATGCTAACTATCCTTGAGTAGGCTATACTCCAAATGTTTATAGGTCCTATCATTAAGAATCCTCTCCAATAGTTTACACAACACACACATTAGACTCACCAGTCTGTAAGTCCCAGGATTCTCTCTATTACCTTTTTTAAACAATGGGACTATATTTGCCATTCTCCAATCCTCTGGCACATCCCCTGCGGCCAAAGATCATTGCTACTGCCCCAGCTATCTCTTCTCACTTCTCACAGCAACCTGGGTTACATTGCATCTGGTCCTGGGGGCCTATCGATCTTGATGTTTTTAAGAAGATCCAACACTTCCTCTTCCTTAATCTCCACATTGTCCAGCCTGTTCTATTCTGACCTCACCATGATCAAGGTCATGTGAATACTGAAGGAAAGTATTCATTTAGTACCTCCCCAACCTCCTCTGCCTCCAGGAACATTTCACCACCTTTATCCTAAAACTACTTGACATAGAATATTGTTTTCCATATAAACGTAACACCAAAAGACCTAAAACTGACTGAATGGTTCAGTGATGAATTACTTTATGCCAATGCTGTATATTTGTGTTTAGCTTAGTCTATGCTGCACCATTTCATCAGATGCAAGGATCGACAATGAGATAGACAACAGACTCGCCAAAGCAAATAGCGCCTTTGGAAAACTACACAAAAGAGTCTGGAAAAACAACCAACTGAAAAACCTCACAAAGATAAGCGTATACAGAGCCGTTGTCATACCCACACTCCTGTTCGGCTCCGAATCATGGGTCCTCTACCGGCACCACCTACGGCTCCTAGAACGCTTCCACCAGCGTTGTCTCCGCTCCATCCTCAACATCCATTGGAGCGCTTACACCCCTAACGTTGAAGTACTCGAGATGGCAGAGGTCGACAGCATCGAGTCCACGCTGCTGAAGATCCAGCTGCGCTGGATGGGTCACGTCTCCAGAATGGAGGACCATCGCCTTCCCAAGATCGTGTTATATGGCGAGCTCTCCACTGGCCACCGTGACAGAGGTGCACCAAAGAAAAGGTACAAGGACTGCCTAAAGAAATCTCTTGGTGCCTGCCACATTGACCACCGCCAGTGGGCTGATAACGCCTCAAACTGTGCATCTTGGCGCCTCACAGTTTGGCGGGCAGCAACCTCCTTTGAAGAAGACCGCAGAGCCCACCTCACTGACAAAAGGCAAAGGAGGAAAAACCCAACACCCAACCCCAACCAACCAATTTTCCCTTGCAACCGCTGCAACCGTGTCTGCCTGTCCCGCATCGGACTTGTCAGCCACAAACGAGCCTGCAGCTGACGTGGACTTTTTACCCCCTCCATAAATCTTCGTCCGCGAAGCCAAGCCAAAGAAAAGAAGAAAAGTCTATGCTGAGATCACACACAGCAGAGTGAATCTTTGAAATGCTGGATGAGTTGTAATAGCTGCATACAACCTAGACCTTGGGAAGACAAAAAGCTGTTGTGATCAATAGCTCTAAAGAGCAAGTTGTGGGTGGAGCTTCATGGAGGCAATTGATGTTTAGACAATAGAAGGGGAAAGGAAGAAAGGGATATAGATGGGTTCATTTCATTGAAGAATGGTTGGAAGATTAGTCAAGTGATTGAAGAAAGCAGCACTGCTAACTTGAACATAAAAATTCTCAGTGGTTTGTGGTCGTAGGAGTAGCTTGAATGTTTTTATGGGGCAAAATCTCAAAGTCCCATCACGTTTGAGCACTGGCGCACCTCAGGGCTGTGTGCTCAGTCCATTATTCTTCATGCTGCTGAGTCGTGACTGCACTGTCAGATTCAGTTTGAACTGAATGGTCATTTGTGACTGATACAACAGTAGTTGGCCTCATGGGCAACAATGGTGAGTTGGCTTAGAGAGGAGGTTGGGAGTCTCATAAAATGGCGCAAAAACAATATCCTGAGTCTTCACATGCACAAGACAAAGGAGATGATTGTGAACTTCAGGAGGATGAAGTTTGACTACTCTCCAAGGAGCATCAATGGCTCTGTTGTGGAAAGCATAAACTACCTATTCTGGACCCACAACGTCCCCATCAGTCAGGAATGCATAGCAGCACCTACACTCCCTAAGGAGGATGAAGAGGGCAAGGCATTCATCCCCCCATCTTGACAACATTTTACAGGAGCACGTTTGAGAGTGTCCCGTCTGGCTGCATCATTGCGTGGTATGGTAGCTGCAAAGCATCAGACCAGCAATCGATACAGAGGATCATTAATAAGCTGAGATCACTGGGTCTCCCTTTCCTATAGTGTGACATTCACTGAGACTGTTTTTTAAAAAGGACTCAAAAAAAATGATTGCAAATCCTTACCATGCATCACAGAATATCTTTGACCTACAATCTTCAGGAAGGAAGTTTTGGGACCATCAACATCAGCATCACACATTAGACTCACCAGTCTCACCATCAACATCAACATCAGGCTGGGAAATAGCAGCTTCCCTCAAGATGTAATCTGGGATCTCTTATTATAATGATGGTGCTATATGATCCGTTGCCACTCTTATAAATGAAACTGAGTAAATTGTTCCAGAGTATTTATACATATTTATTTTGTTCTATTTTAATATGGATAAATAAGTGATTGCGTGCTGAATTTATGAGAAGTGGAGAAACACTGTTGCAGATGTACAGTCAGAATAAATGAGCTAGATGCAGACTCAATGGAAAAATCATCTCCTGGGTGCATCCTTCTTCATCTTTACCTGTTTCACTTGCAGTATATTCCAAGTAAATTGGGCTTTCTGCACGGCTTAAAGCACAACTGTCGACCTAATTTAACAGAAGGCCTCATTTTCTTTTCCATTGTAGTTATTGCTTATTGAATCATTCTGTATGCTCAATGGAAACCAGTCACACCCCTCTCCTCCCTCCAATGTGTCCTTGTGCCCTAATTAAATGTTCCATCCCCATGTTACATCATCAACAGACGAAGCAGCAAAGCCAGAAGAGTCGGCACCTGCCAAAGCCAAGACCTGTTAATGATGGACTGAAGATGAGAGCATCCGTCCGTATGACCAGATACCTGGAGTCATGGGGTGCAGCAAAACCATTTGCTCACCTTCAGCAACGAGAAAGTGTTAGTAGTGAAATTGCAGCACCAAGTGGAAAGATCAGAAAGGTAAAACCAGCAATGCAATGTATTTTATAATTGCATGGATAATTGGAGGGTACAGTTAGCATAATGGTTGACTGCAAGGACATTCTCCCTGTGTCTGGGTTTTCTCCAGGTGCCTCGATTTCCTCCCACTCTCCAAAAGGTTTGTAGGTTAATTGGTGGGCATGGGCTTACTGTGCTGTATCTAAAATCTTTTTAAAAAAAATCTAAAGTTGTGAACTATCTTTGAAAGAGATAACACATTTTCAGCCACTTTATCTCTCATCTGTCTAGGAAATCCCAATGCGTTCCCTTCGAATTCACAGAACATTAGATAGGTAAGTTTTCATCTGCGGCATGAGTTCAACAGCTGAAAGTTAGTGCCACAAAAAAATAAGCTGCTAGAGGAACTCGGTGGGGCAGGCAGCATTGGTAGAAGAATGGGATGGCTAGAGACCCAGCATCAATGCCTTCTCTGGCCTATTTTTTGCACCGGATGCCAACATCTGCAGTGTCATACCTCCAGATCAGTGCCACCATGTATTCAGTTGTTATGTAAAGACCCTCAGACAATCCTACTTTGCTTTGTTCTTTAGAGAAAGTATTCAACGAAGATCCCCTTTTTTTTTGCCCTTTAGCTTCCTGTTGGGAACAGGATGTTACTGCTGGCAATCCAAAGACGTCGAGACAGAGGCCAAACACTTAAATAAAATGGAATGATGGCCACTGGGAAGATCTCCAGATTGTTTTAAAGCACATCTAATTTATGGACCTTCTTCGGGGAAAGAAATCAGCCTTTTTTACTGGTTTTGTATTGGACTTCAGACCCACTGATGAAGTTTACTCTAATCTGCCTTCTGAAATAGCCAAGTTCAAGTACAATGAGAGATTTCTCTCTGGTGAATAAAGGATAAAAAAGTATGAGTGAGGTTTTGGATTTTATCTCTGGGTTTTTGTGTTCGCTGAAGCGTGAATTTCTAAAATGTGCTGAAGACAGCTGGGCAAAGGGTACAGTGGCAGGGAGGTGATCTAGTCAGACATGTGCAACAGACTTCCTCATAGCAAGTTTGGGTATGCCTTGTCTCCTGGCGTGGGTAGCCTCGACACAGTGCTCTACGGTGGGAGAAATATTTGTAGTGTTAGGTCAAACATGGCCAAAGGAACTTCCTTCCTTCCAAACACAGTTTACTTTCCATCTTTAATGAATCAATAGTTCACCATGTTGAATAGTACTTGGAAGTAGCACTGAAAGTAGAAAGGCCACAGAATATTCTATTTATAAGGAATTTAAGCAGCTTGGTAGTATCATCACAGACTGGGAAAGGTGATGGAAATAGAATTGTCATGTTCCAAATGACTTGGTATTGCTGCTGGTCAGATTTCTTGTTGTCACCTAAAAGCATGAAGCATTATTTCACAGTGACTGTTGGGTAGATCCATTTCTTAAAGCCCAGTTACCCTCTATTGGAGCAAACTTCAAGATCTACTGAATTCCATCATTTTCATTCAGTTAAGAAATAGAATTCTGCTTTCTTCGTGTATGCTCTGCATCTGATCTGTAGATTTGAGTGAGTCACTTGATTTCACAACACTTTGTGAGTCGATCCTCCATTTGTTTTGTTTATCTCTGTATGATGTGGGACAACTCTCCAGTAGTACACTCTCTTCAGGGCAATGTGCAGCAGGGCTCCTGTAGTTGTTAAAACGAAGTTGCAGTGACGTGAAACAAGTTGTCAGTCCGGAAATTCACTCATTTTTGTGGTTGTAAAAGATTGACATTTTTTCATTTTATGTTGATGCATGTGTACGTTTTGAGATATTGATGTTTCAGCCATGCCCTTGCAGATATCTCTCATTCACTTTTAGTTTTCATTTTTTCCAGTCTTCCCAAGTGTTTGCCAAATAATGATTGATGGGCTAAAACAAACACAATGCTGGAGAAACTCAGCAGGTCAAACAGTGTCCTTTACATCATGTAGCTGACTTGTGATATCAGAAATGACCAATGGCCTTTCACTTCACATACATGCTGAAAAGCTTTGCACATTTGTTAGATATCATGCGTTGTATAGTAACTGCAATGTTCTCTCTCTAGAAATAAATCACAAAAAAGAAGATTTGAAGAGGAACTTCATGAAAAAATGATAATAACAATTAATGGGATAAATTCACACAAGTATGTTACATTTTAATTTTCAATATTTTCTCATGATGCCATTTAGTAATCTTTGGACATTGAAATCTTTTGTTTATATTTAAATAATTGATCAATATACAGAGTGACAGTGGTCCTATTTCAAGCAGAGCACGTGCCCCCCTGCCCACCCCCCCCCCCCCCCCCCCCCACTGCTATCCATGTGTGAGCTCATACTTTCTCCTGTGTTAATTTCCATTGCTAATGCAGGAGAGATATTGAAAGCAAGACAGTTTTCAATTTAGTTTATCGTGGAAAAAATATAATTGGGGCTTCTTCACTGAGTGTAGCCTAAAATACACGGAATTGATGTGGTTGTCGCTTTCTTTGGCAAATAATTTCAGTCGGAAAATCAGGTTTCAGGATTGTGAGCATTTTCCAGCTGTATTGGGGTACTTCGGAAATTTGACTGGCTTGAGATAGTCTGATCTCGGGGGAGCTTAACAGGCTCAGGACTTGGAGGGGAGATCGCTTAGGAACACCAGGTGTTGTAGGTTTCTGAGAGGCACTGAACAAAGTGGCCCTTACGGTAGAGAAAAGTTTTTAAAAAATTCATGTGTTACATTCAAAATGTACTATTACATGACAATAATGGAATCTTTAACCTTTTTTAAATGGAGGTTGCAAACCAGCCTTTTACAGATTATATGATTTTAGATTCACTTGTGCAATCCTAGTATTATTCTCCTTGCAATTCTCCTTTGGAGGGTTGCCTGGGAAATTAGGTCACATTTTTTAGAGGAGTGTTAATTATTTTCAGTGCCATGCTATTTAAAATGAACTTTATGAAACAGGTCCCAACCCAGCTCTGGAAACTCTATACAGATAAGTACCCTGCTCCTATCACGCACTTTCATAATTTGAATTAATACCACGTCTACCCCTTCAGATCTCCAGATTAGAGTTCATAGGTTTGGATCTCTGATAAAGTGGACAACAAATTTTTTCAAAAGGTTTGCTTCTTGAATAAAAAATAGGAATGATGATGGACCACAAGATGAGTACAAAGATAATTTCAGATTTGCTGTAACATGTAGGAAATTGGAGAAACATTAAATGAACTTTTATTGAATTTAGCATGTTTAATCACATAATGATGCTGACATGAGTTCAACTGAGCTAAAAATGTTTTGCCGTTGATTTTCATTTGCACTCAACATCTGATGCCTTTCGTGTCAATGTCCAACAATAGTCGGCCACCATTGATGGATTCCAATTGCCCTGACACTGTTTTTCCATGGTCACAATATCCTGGCGAAACTTTCACCATGTTCATCACTGACTGCACCGAGACGTCCAAGAGCGGATGCGGAAAATGAATTTTCAATTACTTGAGGCACTTCATGCATATAACAGGAAATTTAAAAAAATTTGTATCTAAAAGCAGTATGTGAAAGGAAAGTTTTAAGTAGAATTTCGTGATCAGCAGTCCAAAAATCCATAAAATACACCCAAAAGTGTTCAGCAAGAAAAATCTTCATTGTCCAGTGCATAATGTGCCTCCTCCCACCTTCCACCTCACTCACTAGATTCCAAGGGGTTTCCAGCCATTGATCTTTCCCCTCATCTCACAATCTGGGCTAGGCTTCATTCCTGCACATTCTGTAACTTGTAAAGGTGTATTGTCAGTAGTGATATATTGGGCCTCAGACACCTTCAGTCAATGTGGCCAGCTCAATGCTGAAATGGTAATCAGTTCATCACCCAAAGATTCTTGACTGTAGTATTAAATATGTAGACGACTTGAGGCCACCATGGAATGGAGGCATATGGCTCAATGCCCATTTAAAATGGGAAAACATTCAATCCTCATCAGTTTCCCTGTCCCTTTCATCCATTGCTTCAGCTGAAGAGTAAGTTAAGATCATTGCAAACCCTGGAGTAAAGGCTGAAATGTTCCTCATCCACTTCTGTAGAATTGCTGGTGGGAATTCAAGGCCGCCTTTGTGTAAACTCCATGTGTTTGGAAAGAGTAGGTGCTGTGGAGGGGATGAAAGTGGGGAGAATTAAACCCGTCATTTTGAGTTTCTGCTTGACATTACAAATCTACAATCCTCTCAGGATATTAGATATCAGGATTGGTAATGCATAGCTGGATTTGATAATGATAATTGCCTTGGTAGGAAAACATTTCAGAATCCATATTCTAGATTTCCTGTAGAGGAGTGAAGTTGCTAAAATACTAATATTTTGGTACCTTTGGAATAATTTTGGTGTATTAACAACCTTCTTCAGGAGAAGAGAGATCAGATTATCTTGTTTTGATAGGGAAAACAAATGTTTTGTTTTGTAAAGGGAAGATTTCATTTTCGAGATATTTGGCTTTGTTATGTGTGAAACTTATCCATTTCAATTGGTTCATATTTTTCTTTCTGCAGAGAATCAATTAAATGTGGAATATTTGCCCGTATGATGCCATCTTTCAGCGAAAAGGGTTTAGAAAAAGCAGTAAGTGTTCACTGAGCCATAGGACCAAGCAATTTCAATAAAAATCACTTTCCCCTTCGAGCTGGTTTTGTTTTGGTTCTCAAAGCATCAAAAATAGCAATATGACAGGAATTAACAGCTTCAATAAAATAGCTGCATTTCAAGAGCATTATTCGTGCTGATTGATATTCTTTGTTTACAGCTCTTCAAAAAATCTCACATCTACTTTGCTAAATCCTGTTTCTCAAAACTTTACAGTTTTGGGAAATGGAGTGTCCACTAATTTTTATTAGAAAGCCTGAAGTACATTTTATAAAACAATTCATTGAAACATTGATTTTAATGTGTAACTATATAATGTTCATGGCTATTCAGCAGAACAAAGGACAACTTAGAAACATGGTAGATGAATTTATAAGCTAAATTGCGTTAACTATTCTTAATTAACAAAATAATAATTTTGCAGTCAGATGCTAAAGTAAATCTTGTGTGTCGCAAATTAAACCTAAATTAAAACTATTTTGCATAAATGCAACTCAAGAGCTCTCTTAAACTTGTGGCATCTTATCATTAAAAGGCTTCAAATCCATCTTCACAATCATACCTATTGCCATACTCAAAATTCTCCTGATTGGAGCTTTCCCAACCTTTCTTTGCTTTGCAAATGCTTGTTTTGGAAGCTTTATGTTTCTGTTTTTAAAAAAATGAAGAGAAAAATGGGGAAATATTCTTGTGTTCATTATTTCCTGCACTGGCCACATTTTTCCTTTCTTCCAGTATCGTTCAGTTTGTCTTCCTTCCTTGAGGTATTATGCTGGTTGTGCCATGTTGATATTCATTTGCATATTCGTGATCCACTTGTTTGTTATGCCGCAGTAAGTATTATATTTGAAAATGTTAATTACTTCTAATTTTTAATTTTTTTTTTTTAACCTGACTACAACCAAGTATGATTTTCTCAATAGAAATATTTTACTGGGGATATCATTTGGAATCACCGCCGTTATCCTATCGATAATTCTTTTCATATGTTTTGCTGGTCATCTAAAGGTGAGTTGAATCAAAACATTGTAACTGAAGTAATCCTTTTAGTGATGTAAACTTTTCATCCTTACTGTAAATTAGTTTTGAATTTCTATTTGGCTCACTGGAAATTTTGCATTACAATTTCAGAAGAAGGATAACATTTCAATTTACCTTTCTTTTCTGTTCCATACAAAAGCTCTGGATGAATAGCTCATCTTCAAATCCATTCACTGGCATGTCTGAAAGTATAACAAAGAAACCGATATTAAGGCTACCATTGACTCTCATTGCCATTGTTATTGTGTTGGTCATTTCAGTTTTGAACTTGGTGAGTAATGAACATTAAACATATGTACAGATGGGACATAAACTTTCACATGAAAGCCCTTTGCAGACGTTGGGGATAGCATCCAGAATTATGCTTTCCAGTTGAATGGAGGTTGCCAGTTTCTGCAGTGGTTTTAAATTCAACTTTGGACATACAGCACAGTAACAGTCCATTTCTGTCCACGAGCCCGTGCCATCCAATTACACCCAGTTGATTTACAAGCCCAGGTCCGTTTCAAACAATGGAAGGAAACTAGATCCCCCAGAGGCCACGTGGAAATGGGAAGAACCCACAGGTGCTGGTTTGAAACCCCTGTCCTGGTTTCTGGTGCTGTGTTTAACTGCTACGCTAACCGCACCACTCTTGACAACGTCGCAATTGCTGCAAATAGCTGGCAGTTCTAGAATTAGGAAAAGATGGAAGAGGGGTGCAACACTGTTAGAGTGCCAGCCATCCAGGTTCCAATCCGGCATTGTCTGTAAGGTGTTTGTATGTTCTCCCCCCGTCTGCATGGGTTTCCTCCACTCTTCAGAATGTTTGGGGGTGGGGGGGGTTAATGAGTTGCAATTGGGCAACGTGGGCTCTTGGGCTGGAAGGGCCTGTTACCATGCTGTATATCTAAATTTTTAAAAAGTCGGTTTGATCACATAAAAGTATGTTTTGGTGGATGGCGTCAAAGATTAAACAAATTTGCTGATATTGGCTGCTCCGAAGAGGATGCACTTTTGGTTGCAACGCAGGTGGTCACACGTGCTCAGTGCTGCTTGCTCATGTTAATAATTTGACCATGAAACTGGGGCCAACCACCCTGTTGGGTAGTTGCATGCATCATTCCAGCAGACTTCGACATTCTGCAATCCGTATCTACAGTTACAGTCATTTTAGTTTTACAGCATGTTGGATAGATTGCAGCGTGCAGATATGAACATCCTTCTATCTACACTTGCTACTTTATGACATTCAAGATTAAAAATTCTCAATAGTTAATTTTCTGTGGCAAACATGTAGCAAAACATGAAAGTCTGCAGACACCGTGGTTGAATATTTGTTTTTACTGCTAACATTAGTCCCTTTTCTACTGGCACCTTGTTCCTGGAGTTAAATGGAAATTCTCCGGTTAAGGGTCCAGTGGAAAAGGAAAACAATTGACATGCCAGCGTCAAATCATGCCAGGGATTGACGGCCTGTACCCCTACTCCTATCTCTGGCATCACCTGATGCCTGTGTGTTGATTAAGTCAGTGGAAAAAAGACAACTTCCACCCATTCCATTCCATTCAAAGGTAGACTCTCTGATCCCCAGAGATGAGTGTGTTCAGCGGAAAAGCAGTTAGTGTCGGTTTAAGGTGGCCCAATGGAAACGACGCAAACGGCTTCCTATCCTGGGAAACTGCATGGCCAATTAACTGGGATGTCAGTAGTAAAAGGGCTGTTACTTAGTAAAGAAGAATCAAGAGTCAACCACGGTGATGGGCCCAGAGGCAAGCATAGTTCAGACTGGGATTATAATAGTTTATTTGAAGAAGAATCTCGGTAAATAAATGTTTTTATAGCAAAACAGTTGATTCATGGTCACTTTTAATAACAGCTTTTACTTTATATATTGCAAATTAGTTTTATTTCTTGACAGCTGCCACAAGAAGATTGAAATTTGAAACTTTTGATCAATAGCTGATCAATTTGGCACCAGTGTTAATGTGTCCCAGACAGTGCATTTAGAGTTGCTCACAAGCTTGTATTTGCTGCCGCTGGTAAAACTTTAATAGATCAGTATCTTTGGATATCTTGATACAGAGTGTGGGGGGAGGGGATTCATAACAAAGCATTAAATAGCAAACTCATGTCAAATGCCATACACCAAAGTGCTGGAGAACCGCAGCAGGTCAGGCAGCATCTATAGGAAGCAAGGGAATATCACCAATGTTTCAGGCCTGAGTCCCTCATCAGGGTGACTTTGTCAGATTTCAGATATATTGTCAGAGTACATACATGACATCACATACAACCCTGAGATTCTTTTTTTCTGCAGGTGCGGCAGAATTACCACATATTGGTAGTGGAAAAAAAACTGTACACAGCGTAGAGATGTAAACAAATAAAGAACTATAAACAGATAACAAATATAAACAAACTGTACAATACAGAGAAATTTTAAAAAGTGCACAAGTAAGAGTCTTTAAATGAGTCTCTGACTGAGTTTGTTGTTGAGGAATCTGATGGTGGAGGGGTTGCAGCTGTTCCTGAACCTGGTGGGGCGAGTCTTGCGGCACCTGTACCTCTTTCCTAATGGCAGCAGAGAGAACAGAGCCTGTGCTGGGTGGTGTGGATCCTTGACGATCGCTGCTGCTGCTCTCCGACGGCATTGTTCCCTGCAGATGTTCTCAATAGTGGGGAAGATTTTGCTTGTGATGTCCTGGGCTGTGTCCATTACCTTTTGGAGGGCTTTATGCTCATGATGCAGCCAGTCAGCACACTTTTGATCATACATCTGTAGAAATTTGCCAGGGTTTCTGGTGTCATCCAAACCTTCTCATACTCCTGAGGAAGTAGAGGAGCTGATGTGGTTTCTTCACCATGCCATTGATGTGTTGGGTCCAGACTCTCAAGAACTTTGCTCACCTTTTCCACCTCTGATCTCCCAATGATCACTGGATTGTACACCTCTGGCTTTCTCTTCCTGTAGTCAACAATAAGCTTGTTAGTTTTGGTGAGAATTTGAGTGCAAGGTTGGTGCACCATTCAGCCCTGTATGCTGACTCATTGCCTTTCACTACTGTGTCATCGTCGGCAAATTTGTAGATGGTGTTATTGTCATACCCAGCCACACCATTGTAGGTGCAAAGTGAGTAGAGCAGGGGGCTAAGAACACAGCCTATAAAAGTAATTACCTTGAAGGACTCAGGCTCAAAACCTTCCTTCCTATGGATGCTGTGACCTGCTGAAGTTCTCCAGAAATGTGTGTTACACCACAATTACAGCATCTGCAGACTTGCCTGTTGAACTGCTAATGTCAGGTCCCGTTTTCCCCATCCAGCAAAAAGGCCTAAGATTGTGTAGGATAATTACTGCTGACCGTATTTAAGAATTGTACATTATCGGCAAAAACTATATGCTACAGTGAATATTCTCTATTTCTTTTTAGTTTTCAATAACAGAACTGCACAATAATACAAATGAGACGAACTACCCCCTTGTGAGTAGACGCAAATATGATATTTTCATATATTGATTTTTGTACATGAACTTTAGTCTTAATGTATTAGATTGTCCCACCAATAGCTCTAGATCAGCTTTATACTTCACGGTTGGGCATGAAGTGTTATTTATTTTGTTAATGTCCATAATGAGAGGGGCACCCTTTCCTATTACATAATTCTTTGGCTTGGCTTCGCGGACGAAGATTTATGGAGGGGGTAAAAGTCCACGTCAGCTGCAGGCTCGTTTGTGGCTGACAAGTCTGATGCGGGACAGGCAGACACGATTGCAGCGGTTGCAGGGGAAAATTGGTTGGTTGGGGTTGGGTGTTGGGTTTTTCCTCCTTTGCCTTTTGTCAGTGAGGTGGGCTCTGCGGTCTTCTTCAAAGGAGGTTGCTGCCCGCCAAACTGTGAGGCGCCAAGATGCACGGTTTGAGGCGATATCAGCCCACTGGCGGTGGTCAATGTGGCAGGCACCAAGAGATTTCTTTAGGCAGTCCTTGTACCTTTTCTTTGGTGCACCTCTGTCACGGTGGCCGGTGGAGAGCTCGCCATATAACACGATCTTGGGAAGGCGATGGTCCTCCATTCTGGAGACGTGACCCATCCAGCGCAGCTGGATCTTCAACAGCGTGGACTCGATGCTGTCGACCTCTGCCATCTCGAGTACTTCGACGTTAGGGATGAAAGCACTCCAATGGATTACATAATACATTGCAATGATAGCACCAGTCAGAAAGATTTTTTTTAAATGAAAGCAAATTGAATTCTCGCACCATTCTGTGGTGCAGTCAAGATCCAGTGTAATTATAAAGTGAGCCAACTTGAGTACTCAATTCAGGGTGTATAGAAACTGCTATTTTTCATATTTTAGTATTAATGAAAATTATGTGGTACTGTACATTGAATATTATTTTCTTTTTAGCATTACTTTAAAAATATCACAAATGTGACAGAGAATGAGAATTATGACCTTCTGTTAAGTATTTTTTTCATTATAATTCTTGTCAATAAAATGTTTGCTTGGTTTATTAATTTTATTAAATTATACCACCAATAACTGTCAAGATCTTAGTGCTTCTCAGAAAGGCAAACACACACTTTTTGTTACCTCCAATAATGATGTGCAATATTTCTGCTGCTAAAACATATTATGATTACAATAAGACAGATATAAAAAGTGATGTAGTTTATAAACATGAAAAGCCGGTTGACCCCTGACAACAGTACTCTTAGGCATTCAAGTTCAATTGTAACCTTTGTGAGCAATGCTACATTCACGATGTACTGAAGCATTTCAGTCATCACTTTAAAGGTACCAATTTCTGCCTTTAAACATAACAAAATTAGGGCGGCATGGTTTGGCCTGGAAGTCAGCCTGAAGAAAACTGAGGTCCTCCATCAGCCAGCTCCCCACCATAACTACCAGCCCCCCCACATCTCCATCAGGCACACAAAACTCAAAACGGTCAACCAGTTTACCTACCTCGGCTGCACCATTTCATCTGATGCAAAGATCGACAACGAGATAGACAACAGACTCGCCAAGGCAAATAGCGCCTTTGGAAGACTACTCAAAAGAATCTGGAAAAACAACCACCTGAAGAAACACCTAAAGATCAGCGTGTACAGAGCCGTTGTCATGCCCACGCTCCTGTTTGGCTCCGAATCATGGGTCCGAATCATGGGTCCTCTACCAGCATCAGCGCTGTCTCCGCTCCATCCTCAACATTAATTGGAGTGACTTCAGCGCCAACATCGAAGTACTCGAGCTGGCAGAGTCCGCAAGCATCGAATCCACACTGCTGAAGACCTAACTGCGCTGGGTGGGTCACGTCTCCAGAATGGAGGACCATCGCCTTCCCAAGATCGTGTTATATGGCGAGCTCTCCACTGGCCACCGAGACAGAGGTGCACCAAAGAAGAGGTACAAGGACTGCTTAAAGAAATCTCTTGGTGCCTGCCACATTGACCACCGCCAGTGGGCCTCAAACCGTGCATCTTGGCGCCTCACAGTTCGGCGGGCAGCAACCTCCTTTGAATAAGACTGCAGAGCCCACCTCACTGACAAAAGACAAAGGAGGAAAAACCCAACACCCAACCCCAACCAACCAATTTTCCTTTGCAACCGCTGCAACTGTGCCTGCCTGTCCCGCATGGGACTTGTCAGTCACCAACGAGTCTGCAGTAGACGTGGACATACCCCTCCATAAATCTTCGTCCGCGAAGCCAAGCCAAAGAAAGAAGAAGGGCGGCATGGTTAAGGTAGTGGTTAGTGCAACACTGTTACGGCGCCCGCCACTGGGGTTTGAGTCCAGTGCTGCCTGCAAGGAGTTTGTACTTTCTCCCCGTGTCTATGTGGGTTTCCTCCTGGTGCTTTGGTTTCCTCCCACTCTTCAAAATGTACCAGGGGTTGTAGTCAGTTGGGTTTAATTGGGCAGCACTGATTCGAGGGCTGAAAGGGCAAGTTACCGTGCTTTATGTTTAAATTAAAACATTTAAATTTAAAATTTTTAAATCAGTTACCATATCTAAATTACTGTTCCAACCACAGACATCCAGGCTGTTAACTGGTAACAAGGTTAGGAGGGCAGTATTCATCAGTGTTTTGATGTGAAGCCGTTTTTAGCCTGGCGAGGTGCAATTTCATGGGCATAAATGTCACCTTCAGTAAATTTTCTTCACGATATATGGTCTGCATCCAGAAAGCAGAAGTTCAAAACTGGGTTAGAAGAGATTAGACCAGAACCTTATGAGTTACACCTTGAATGTTAAGATATTTAGGCTCATGCATTCACAGGAAGGAAATGGTGAGAGACAAGAGAAGCTTGGATATGTAATTGACCAATCTCCATACACATTCTAGAGGATAGCATGGCATGGACTGCCTGATATAAAATTACATTTGCTGTAAAGGAGTTGTACAAGGCTTTCGCAAAACTCTTTTGGAGTATTGCATACCGGTTTGGATTCTCACTTCATGAAAGAGCAGACCCACATGCAAACTTGCCCTTGTTCATGATGATAGCCTACTGTGAGTGCATTAATATGGAAAGAGGCTTTATGACTAGTTTATATTTTCTGATAGCTTACTGTGAGTGCATTAATATGGAAAGAGGCTTTATGACAAGTTTATATTTTCTGAAATGGCAAACATTCTGATTACTAAATTCAAAATTCAAGGGTATCTAAAATAAAGAAATGTGTGGTCTTAAAAATAAGAAAATCCTGGAAATATTTAGTAGGTTAGATTGTATCAGTGGGAAAAGAATCAACTTCAAAACCAGGAATAAGTCAAAAGAAGCATGTTAAATTTTTGGGAGAATGGGAATGGCTCTGATGGGGTAAAACTATGGTGACCATGCAATTAAGCTGTAAATAAGGTCAATAAGTGAATGGAGTTGAAAAAGAAAGACTGCAGATGCTGGGGTTGTGTCCAGTTCACCAATGTGCTGGAGAAACTCAGCACCATCATTAAGAAGTAAAGGGTAACCAAAGTTTTGGGCCTGGGCCCTTCATCAGAGGTGAAAGAAAGGGCTGAGGCCCAAAACATTGGTTACCCTTCACTTCCTAGATGCTGCATGACCTGCTGTGTTTCCCCAGCACTTTAATCTATTGCAATGAGTGAACAGGAATAGTTAGAGAGTGACAACATGGATAAAAGAATGTGGGAATTGTGAAATTTAGCACAGGAAGACATGCCTCAGAGGTCAGGGTGGATTTGTCCACTTTCCGATGGGGAAGAACGATGTTAAACCCCCAACAAACAAGCTGAGCCAATAATCCAGATAAAGTACATGACTGATACTGATCAAAATCAAGTTACTTTATGTAGTAGTTTAACCTTCAGAAGCTTGCATTTTAGAAGATTTACTTGATGCAAAACCATAGGAATAGCTCACACTAACCATCCGAGAGTCTCATATTCATGAAACAATATTTATTTATTTATTTGCATAGATGAATACTTTTCCCGCATGTGTATTATTTGTTTGCATGTGTTTTATATCTGGTTGTACGTCTGCGAGTTTTGCACTGAGGACCAGAGGGTGCTGTTTCGTCGGGTTATACTTGTATAATAAGATGACGATAAACTTGACTTGAATATCTTTACCATTATTTAATTACTTTATATGGAATTAAAATTGTACTCCAATTATTTTTTAATTTTAGTTTTGTAAGTACAATACGAGGAGATACGTCCTGGGAAGCATCACTTGTTCATATAATCACACAGCACAGAACTAGATCCTTTGTCTCAAAGTGTGCACTCTGACCCTCAAGAACCTATCTAAAGAGCGCTCCCTTTGATTATTGCTTGTGGGTCTTATATAATTTTGCAAAAGAATTGTGTCTTTGTTTGATGACTTTGTTTAATCATCCAGGTGGTCTATGGGCCAACAATTATACAGCACAGTACAACTCCAATTATCCAAAATCGAATTCTCTAAAATCCTCACTTATCTGAAAAATTTTTTAAATTTTGGATAAATGAGTATATCCAAAACAAATCAGAAATCCTCATTTATCCAAAATTTTTCGGAGCCGAACTAACCTCAGAGGTTAAAAAAAAATTCACCCGACATGAATTTAGAATGACAATTGTCCTTGTTTCAGCTAACTCCCTCCTCTCTCTCTTTCCATTTCTTCTTCACCTTCACCTATTGACTTTTCTGTCCAACTCTCCGTCTCAAACTGTGCGCTGCTGTCTCCCAACCGCAAGCGGTCCGAAGAATCCATTGTCCCGGCGTCATCAAGAACGACCTCCGGGCAGGAGGTCAGTGGCGTTCCCTCCTATCCCCTTCCCTCCCTTGCTTGGTACACTGGAGCTTCCCATTGGCTTACTACTGCACACACACATTGGACTCCCTAGTGTGTGTGTGCAGTAAGCCTATGGAGGATTCAGAGTCAGGACTTGGGCGTCGGGTGTTCTGAATGACTGGGGAGAGAAAAGCCTGCTGACTTGCCACTGAGTGTTCCAGTGTCCTGGGAAGCCTCCCCAGGGATGAGCGGCAGCAGTGGGGGTGTATTGGGGACTGGCAGTTGCAGTTGGGAGGTCTCGGTGACATTGCGGCCAGCATTTTTTTGCTGAGAATTAAACATTATTTTAATGCTTAAAAAGCCTTCCCTGTTGTTTGTTGTTGTTTAAACACGGTTACAAGTGATTTGCTGTTGCTACTGGGCTGTTTTTAGAAAATGACCAGTTATCTGAAAAAAAGGTTTATCCGACATCGGCCCAGTTCCGACCATTTCAGATAATCGGAGTTGTACTGAACTGCCATTTATGGTATTTTAGAACTGTGTAGTGTGGGTGAAAATTGCATGTTATATTAAATACGATTGTTTTACTTTTAGCATTATTTACAGAATAAGACAAATTCAGCAGGGCATGAGAATTACTATCTTCCTGTGAGTATATATATATATATTATTTGTTCATTTTTAGCATAAATTGCTTCAATTTATTAGAATATGCCACTAAAATTTTTGAAGCATCTTTGTCCTTTTCAGTAAGGCAATGGAACACAATGTTGTCTGCTAAAATGAGATGTGCAACATTCTTTTTTGTAAAACATATTTCTATTATAATAATAAAGAGAAAAGTAGCAATGCAATTCTTAATGAAAGCTAATTGATCGCTCACAGTAGTGCTTGTGGGCAGCCAGGTAAGTGTAATCTTCAGGTAAAACACTTTGAAGATGTGTAGATGTAATTTAGTAACCACTTTAAAATACTAATTCTGCCCTTAAACCTCTATCATAAATCATCATGTTCAAATTGCTGCTTTTAGCCACAGGCATCCAAGCTGAGGTTAAGAGTGTAGTACTAATTGGTTCCTTGATGTGAAGATATTATTATCCTGGTGAAGAGCAATGTTGTGCTCATCTGAAAGGAATCCGAATTGTAAGTGGCGGGTATCTTTAAAAAAGGTAGCCACCTGATGCACCATCAATATTCACAAAAGGCTAACGTTGTGAAACTATCAGGTTTTTATTAACTGAAGACTGGAACAACCATCAACCTCATTGACTGATTGAAGCAAAGAGAAAGGAGAACGTGTAAGGGGCTATGGGTCCGATCAGTCCCGGGGGGTGTGTCCAACCGTCAGCCCGAAAGGATGCACCTTTGATGGGTTTGATGCCTATTATTAATAATCTGATGCCATCCCAGTAATTATATCAGCTGTTACAGATGTGTTGAGCTAAGTACAGCTGTTTGTTGTGTATTCAAAAAATCCATAATTGTTGGTCAAAATTATTTTAATTTTTTGAACAATTGATTAATCACTTATTTGGGAGTTACACTTTCTAATTCTTTTAATTTTACTTTTGATAGTATTATCTGTGCTGCTGTATCCTGGGACTCATCACCTGTTCAGTCTTCCTCAGAATTAGCTTTGAACTCAAAGCTCTCCTCCTAATTATTGCCTGTGTGGTTTATAACATAATTTTCCTGAAGAATTTTGGGTTCATGTTCGAGGAGTACAAAATATTTCTATATGGCAGGTATGATTTTACAACAGGAAACTTTAAACCTCTCCCAATGCTTTTGATGAAAGCCAACTCCTCACTGAAATATATGCTTTCCTCATATGCCGTTTCTGTTCACCAGATCGTCACCTTCCGACAAGCCCCCTCAAGCTGAGAGCATAATAATAATTGGTGTAGCTGTGGAAAAAAAAAGTCCAATAGAAAGATAAACACCTTCCAGTTACAGTGAGATGCAGAAAATTGTCAAATGCACTTAATAAGTCAGGCAAAATTTGTGGCAGGGCTGTTGCTGTGCCTGTGACCTGGCTTTAGATCCAGGCTGTCTGTGAAGAGATTCTGTGTTATCCCCGAGTGTGACCTGCGTGAGTGCTCTGGTTCCCACTCACTCTCCAAATGTACTGGGTTGGTAGATTAATTAGGCAGCGTGGGTTTGTTGGGCCGGATGGGCTGTATCGCTAAATAAATAAAAATTGTGGAGTTAACATTTTGAGTCAATGACCTTCCCTAACTAGGAGGTTGAACATCAATCTAGGAATGAACTTTTTTTCAGCTTCTGCCTGAACATTTTCTATAAGCAATGGAGAGCAAAAGGAGCTCAGTGGGTCAGCCAGTATACAGTGTTTTCGGTTTGGACCCTTTATCTTAATCATGCATTTTCAATGTTTTGTTTCTTTTTTTTAATATATCGATCTGTCTAGTTCTTTTTTTTTGTGTCCTGTATGATGCATGAAAAGAATGGGACTTCTGATGCAGTTTTAGGCTGGTCATCCCAACACTGAGATTATGTACAAATTTGCATAATGCAGACTATAAAGCACCAGCTCATGAGTAAATAATTTCAGTTTTATTCACAAATAATTGTTTTGCAGAATGTGTATTTTTGAGGTTTTTTTTTGTTTGTTTTCCCTGCTCAGCACAAGTCAATTCATGGCAATAAAACACAAAAATGCTGGAGGAACTCAGCAGGTCACGTAGCGTCCATGGGAGGTAAATATAAATAGCCAATGTTTCAGGCTTGAGCCATTCTTCACCAAAACTTGGTTATATATCCTTACCTCCCAAGGACGCCTCATGACTTGATGAGTTCCCCCAGCATTCATTCTTGTGTTTTTAACTACATTCACAGCTTCTGCAGATTTTCACGTTTCACTCAATTCTTGGCCATATTGGTGGGCATGCTGTGGTCTTCATTTGACAATGAATTAAATTTGGGAATGTTGTTAGCAACTTACTCGCTCTCAGTTTTTGTTCTCCCAGAGAGAAGTACTTGACTTTAGTCTTGTGCCTTAGCCCAGTTGACTGGCCAGAAATTCATGTTGGGAGTAACAGATGCTAATTTTGTTTGCATTGAGCATAATTTATCCTGCTATTCAAATTCTGATGCATAAAATTAAGATTATGCTAATTCTTATCATTTAGCATCATAGAGCCATACAGCATGGAACAGGCCCTTCAGTCAGACTTGCTCATTCTAAACTCAGCCTATTAGGTAACCCATGACACACATAGAGCCCATGTTTTGTGCTCATGTTCTCCACTGTGGAAATCAAGACTCAAATGTTCCCATATTAAGAGTGTTGGTATAATTTCTGGACCGAAAGGGATGTTATGGAAGTAATAGACTTTCATGTTGCTATTTGAATTTAAGCCAAAACAATATTTCAATAATTTGGTGTAACTTATTTTTGCAAATATTATTTTATTTTAGTAGTGGGAACCCAAGTCCCATGAAAAACCCAAAGATTATGAGTAGCTTTTATCTCTTCCTGTTTGGATTTACACTGCTGTTTTTAATAAAACAGGTAAGAATAATTGCTGTGCTAAAATACCATAACTACTTTAAATAGTTGAATAAGTTGCAAACAAAACAGCTTTTTTAAAAAAAAAACTTCATTTGCAGAATGAATATTACTGTAGACTAGACTTCCTATGGAAGAACAAATTTAAAAGGGAGAGGGAAGAAATTGAAACAATGGAGAATCTGAATCGTCTTTTATTGGAAAACGTGTTGCCAGGGCACGTGGCTGAGCACTTCATTGGTGAAAACAAAAAGAACGAGGTATGGATGAGGTACTCATCAGGATTGCATGTAGTATCATTGCCAAAATGGTGTCTCTTATTGTATCCAGCACCTCCTCAAAAAGCAAGGTATTTGAAAGAATGTTTAATTGTTGACAGCAATTTATTTAAATCAGAAAATAACTCGGGTGTGTGTAATCCGAAGTATTAATTGCTCTGGCAGAATCAAAGTGACTTAAATTGAGAGCAAGTGCCAAATTTCTCTCTCAACTGGATAATTGCTTTAATCTCTACTGCTACAATACTGTCCTTTTTAAAATAATAAAGTCTTATCCTGCAAGATATTGAAAGTACAAAGGCCTAACTGGTACTGATGTCAGAGTGAAAGAAAGAGATTTTGTTGGAAATGAAAGTCAGTTTTCTTTGGCAGTTATTAATGTTTCTCCCGCTTTAGCCATTTTAAAAATCTCTCTTTAACAATGCCGAAGTTACTGAGACGTAGTAAGGAGTACAATTAACATGCAGTGCCACTAACTGACAAAGTATGACTAATATTGGTTATTGAAGGTGTCTTTTGATGAAGAGAAAAATGAATAAGAAATGCATTTGTATTTTTCCAATCACTCTATCAATTTGTGAGGTCTGAAGCCCTGTTTAGTCTAACCAGCTATAATTATTTGTGGCAAAAACACTCTCAAACTGTAAAATTGGTACACATATGATGTTTTATATCAATGTGTTGAGAAAGAAAATTAGCCCATTAACAGAAAACTTAACATTTAATTAGAGCATTACACAAATCAATCTCTGCAATTGGGCACATCTTCAAAAGGAACATGAAACATTTTTAATCATGAAATTTTCACCACTTGGAAGCGCTGAAAATCTACTTGAAAATACTTTCAAGTGTTTTCCATTAACTTCCCTTTTACAACACAAGAGGTCCAAAATCTCTTGCACATGAAAATGTGTGCACAAATGTTACATAGGTGCAAAAAAAATCAGGTGATTTTGTGGGAATCTTAATTTTTCCATATTTGCATGTAGCTGCTGTCATTTCACTAACATTTAGCTTCAATGTTCTGCTCCAGTTGTCACAAGAAAAATTTCAAGTAATTGATCCTCCCTTTAATAACACGTAAAAGATTTTTTGACATTCAAATCTAATTACCTGTGGTTCCTCCTAAACATTGTTTATTAGAATCAGAATTTATTGTCATGAACAAGTCATGAAATTCGGTGTTTTGCGGCAGCGTCGTAGTTCAGACATTCATATTATAACCATCTTACAACATCACTATATAAAAAAAAAAAGAAAATAATAATGCACGAAAGTAAGACAATGTCTTTGGTTCATTGATTATTCAGGAATCTGATGGCAATGGGGAAGAAACTGCTCTTGTGCTGATGAGTGTTTGTCTTTAGACTTCTGTACCTTTTTCCTGAAGGCAGGAGAGTGAAGAGGGCATGGCCTGGGTGGTGGGGAGTCTTTGAGGATAGGGGCTGCTTTTTTAAGACACTGCCTCATGTAGATGTCCTCGGTGGAGTGAAGTCTGGTGTCTGTGATGTCGCATGCCAAATCAACAACCCTCTTGAGTTTATCCTTGTCCTGAGAGTTGGCGTCTCCATACCAGGCAGTGATTCAAACAGCCAGAATGCTCTCCTGTAGAAGTTTACAAGAGTCTTCGGTGATGTACTGAATCTACTCAGACACCTCACAATAGCTACTGGCGAATCTTCTTTGTGATTGCATCAACGTGGAGGCTTCAGGACAGATCCTCAGAGATGTTGACACCCAGGAATTTGAAGTTCTTGACCCTCTCCACTACTGAGCCCTTGATGAGGTCTGGGTTGTGTTCCCCTGACTCCCTCCTGAAGCCCACAATCATCTCCTTGGTTTTGCTAACGTTGAGCGCAGGATTGTTGTTGTTAAACCTTTCAACGAGCTGATCTATCTCCCTCCTGTACACTTCCTCATTGCCGTTTGTGATTCTGCTGGCAACTGTGGTGTCATCTGCAAACATAATTAGCATTGGAATTGTGCCTGGCCACACAGTCATGGGTGTATAATGGGTAGAGCAATGGGCTAAGCACACATCCTTAGGGTGTGCCTGTGTTAATAATCAATGAGGAGGAGACGTTTCCAATCTGTACTGACTGTGGTCTTCCAGTGAGAAAGGATCCAGTTGCAGAGGGGGTACAGAGGCCTAGAGTTTGTAGCTTCTTGACCAGCACTGAGGGAATAATGGTATTGAAAACCGAGCTGTAGTCGATGAAGAGTAGCCATATGTATGAATTGCTGTTTTCGAGATGATCCAGAGCTGAGTGGAGAGCATCTGCTGTAGCGATTGTGTAGATAGGTGAAATGATGGACGAATTGCAGTGGGTCCAGATCTTTCACTTAGGTACGTGTAAATTCTGGCCATGACCAGCCTCTCCAAGCATTTCATCACAGTAGAAGTTGGTGCTACTGGGTGGTCGTCGTTGAGGCAGCTCACCCTACTCTTCTTGGGCACAGGGATGATTGATGCCTTTTGAAGCAGGTGGGAACCTCTGACTGTAGCAATGAGAGGTTTAAAATGTCTGTGAACACTCTGGCTAGTTGGTTGGTGCAGATTTTCAGTATCCTAATAGGTACACCATCAAGGCCTGATGCTGGTGAGGGTTCACCCTCTTGAATGATGTTCTGACTTCACCCACAGAAACAGATATCACAGGGTCCTCAGCCTTTTCAGGATTCTAGTGGGTACTTTTTGGTTCTTCTCAAAGCAGGTGTTTAGTTCATCGGGTAGTGAAGCTTCACAGTCATCTATAGTGTTCACCTTCGCCTTGTAGGCTGTAATAGCCTGTACTCCCTGCCAGAGCTGGCATGTATCTGTCTCTGTCTCTAGCTTCCTCTGGAATTGCCATTTTGCTTCTGAGATGGCCTTCTGCAGGTCGTACCTGGACTTCTTGTAAAGATCCTGTCCCCAACCTTAAATGCCTTTGTTCTCACCCTCAGCAAGTTGTGAATTCTCTGATTCATCCAGAGCTTCTGGTTGGGGAACACCTGGAATATCCATGCGGGTCTTGATGAAGTCGGTGACTCCTGTTGCATTTTATTTCAACCCTATGGATGAGTCTTGATTATGTTCAAGTCCACTGATTCAAAGCAGTCCTACAGACTCTCCTCCACCTCTCTCATCCATACTTTCACCATCTTCATCACTGGTGCTGTGGTCTTCAGTATTTGCTGGGATGCCAGGAGTGGAAATATAGCCAGGTGATCAGACTTGCCGAAGAGCAGTCATGGTATGGCTTGGTAGACGTTCTTCATGGTGGTGAAGCAGTGGTCAAGTGTGTTGGTTCAATTGGTCTCGCATGTGACGTGTTTATCAGAGTCTTTTTCAGGTTGGTCTGATTGAAGTCCTCCGCAATGATCAGAAAGGCATCAGGATGTGCCGTCTTATGGCTGTTTATCACAGTGCTCAGTCCCTCCGATGCCAGCCTGACTTTAGCCTGGGGAAGAATGTTCAATGTGACCAGGATGATGGTGGTGAACTCCCTCGGCAGATAGAATGGGCGAAACTTGATCGCCAGATGTTCCAGTTCAAGAGGAGTAGGACTGCGACATGACCATCATGTCTGTGCACCATGATGAATTGATGATGATGCAATCGTTGCCTCCCCTGGCTTTTCCAGACCCCGGTGTTTGGTCAGGGCAATGGAAGGTGTAGCCTAGGGCTACAGCGCCGTGTCCGGAATGTCTGTGTTTAGCCAAGTTTCCATAAAGTGCATTATGCAGCACTTCCTGGTGACTCTCTGGCTTGGAGTTCATTGTTTGTTCTCCAAGTTCACAGCCCCACCTCTGCATCCATATAGTCGGGTCTTCTTTACCTGGCCTGTGAGTCTGCTCCTGTGGTGTTTAAATGGTCTGTGCTCTGTCCCTTTAAATCACCCGCAAGGTTTAAATGTACTGAGCGTCTGCTATTTGCGACTCCCGTGAAGTTTAAATGGCCTGATTGCTGGCTGTCATAGGCTCCATGGTGTTGTTGTACTTGCCTGAGCGCTGGCTGTTTAAAGGTCTTGCAGCCCAACGGAGACTGGCGATTCTGCCGATTCCAAGATCTGCCAGCGATCTTTGGACATCCATATTAATGAGTAAGTTTGATTTTGTGTTTCCGGTTTTATGTTTGACTTTTAGAAGTTCTGAGCGGGAATATTTGATTATCCCCGTCAGAGCTGCTCATAAATAGCCGCCTCTGTAAGGCGCCATTTTGGAAATTGAGGCACCATCTTGGAGATATGTAAGTGAATCAGTTTTATGGGGAGACATTAAATATGGTTGTGCCATGATTAATAGGGAGAATAGAACAAAAAACAGAGCAGCACAGGAATGAGCCATTCAGCCCATGTTGTCTGAGCTGACCATGGTGGTAATTTTCACATTCCACCTATACTCCTCCATTTGTTGATGTGTCTGCCTAAATACCCCTTAACCATTCATTTTTGCTTTCACCATTTCCCCTGGCAGCATGTTACAGACATCTCTTTCACTTTGTAAATGAAAAGAAAGCTTGACTCTTACATCTCCTTTAAACTTGTCCCCTCTCACCTTGAAGCTATGCCCCCTTGGTATTTGATATTTTCAACCTGGGAAAAAAGACTATGCACCCTATCCTGGCCTTCTTCAGTGTCTGATGCTCCAGAGAATAGTCCCAGTTTGTCCAGACTCTCTCATCAATAACACTCTCTTGATAAAACAATAAGCTGCTGGAGGAACTCAGCGGGTTCACGTTCTGGTGAACCTCTTCTACACCATCTCCAGAGCCTCCACATCCTTCCTGTAATCCAGCAATCAAACTGTAAACAAAAGTCCAAGTATGATCTATATATCTGCTGATCGCACCCAGGGCATTGGTTACCATTTTGGTCACCTGATCTATTTTTAAAAAATGTTGGCCACAGAGAAAGTGCAGTAAAGATTCAGAACAGATTCCTGAAGTGGGCACGTTTGTTCCATGAGAAGAGATTGAATAGACTTTGTTTAAAAGAATGAGATTGATTGGAACTTGTACAGAGATCAACTAAGTGAATAAAGAGATGGTTACCCAATTCAGGTGTGCACATAAAAATCTTTTATTATGCGATCAGTCTCAGAATAAGGGGTGGGCTATTTAAGATTGAAATGGGGGGGGGGGGGGGCCTTTTCTTCATATTGAGTTAATTAAAAATAAAGATCAATATATTTCTGGATATTAAAATAATCAAAAAACATGGGAATTAGGCAGGAAAATAGAGCTGAGACAATGGATCAACCATCAGTGGTGGAGTAGGCTAATGTTTCTACTTATTCTGCATGGTTTGGCCATGTGTGTCTGTGTGCTGAAATCATGATTGAATTTTCATTATTTACAGAGCATTCTCTAACCCGTTGATAGTGTGATCTTAATGATTATGCTTGAAGAGCGAGAAAAAAATTATGCACTGCAGGAATGAATTTGTAGGCCATTTGTGGGAGGGGGGAAAAATTCAGTTGTTCCCAACTGCTTGTAACCAGACATGCTGACTGTTTTGTCACTAGTTGCCCTCATGCTGACAATATAACAGCAAAACTGAAATGTTAGTCTTGCAATGTGTTTTACCACTGATAATTTCTTAACATTTTGATTCATTAATTGGCAAATTTTTCATTGTATCAAAGTGTCACTAGTATGTTGGTGTTGTTTCACACATTTTAGCTTGATTTTCCCAGTCAAAGATTAACATTATAGTGGTTGAAGAGCCTATTTATTGCATTCTGTAGATGAATGTTTTTGGTAAGGTCTCACTGACAAGTGCTTTTTACAAGCTCTCACAAATAATGGGTGACAGGAGGAAATGCTGTTGGATATGTGTAGACACATGGAATTTGATTAAACTTGGTCTTTTTCTTTTTCAAATGACTTCACAGGATTTGTATCATCAGTCTTATGACTGCGTTTGTATCATGTTCGCCTCAGTTCCTGACTTTAAAGAATTTTACACGGAATGTGACGTAAACAAAGAAGGACTTGAGTGCCTAAGGCTATTAAATGAAATAATAGCAGACTTTGATGAGGTAGCTGTTTTTAAGCAAGATCCTTTATTTTTAGTGGTATTTTATTGTTTTACTGCTTTATTAATCTGCACACTTCATTTTTCTGCAGCTTTTGTCCAAACCGAAATTCAGTGGTGTTGAAAAAATCAAAACTATTGGGAGCACCTACATGGCTGCTGCTGGTCTCAGTATTGGCACAAGTCAGGAAAATAAACAGGTAAGCTTGAGGTGCTCTGACCTTACCAGCATAGTCTTTTGCTCGTGACTGTGTGGAACATCTCGTCACTAATGTCAACATTGTCTAAGCCATTGGGTTAGATGCAGGGAATGTCAGGCATACATCTGAGTACCATCACTTACACAAAAGTTTATTTAACTGTGGGCAGCATGGTGGGTGTAGCGGTTAGTGCAATGTTATTACAGCGCCAGCGACCCGGCTTCAAAACCTACACTGTCTGCAAGGAGTTTGTACTTACTCCCGATGACTTCCCCGAGTTACTTGCATCTGCTCCAGTTTCCTCCTATTCTCCAAAAATGAATAGCGTTTGTAGGTTAATTGGCTTATTTGGGCGGCACAGGCTGGAAGGGCCTGTAACTCTGCTGTATCTCTAAATTTAAATATTTTTAAAAAATTGAAAAGGGGAGGAAAAAGAACGTGAACAAAATTTGCAGAAACTTCTTAAGGTGTTTTGTCAGAAATGTAGCCTGTGGCATAGATTGAAACGCTATTTGTGTGTTGCAATACCATTTTGGTCAAATGGAGAAGCCACTCTCAACAGAGGTCATAGGCCATCCCCCCCCTCCTGGAAAGGTTGGGGAGGGAACAAAACATTTAAGGGGGGGGGGGTGGACTGAAATTGTAAAATATTTTTAATATTGCTTATGTAATCAGCAGCAGAGAACTACGGAAGAAACCAACATAGGAAGTAGGAACAGGAGTAGGCCAAAAATGGCCCATCGAGCCTGCTCCGCCATTCAATACGATCATGGCTTGAGTGCTTCACAGGGAAGGGGTCCCATAAACTTTGATCAGGGTCCAAAAGGGGTAACAGCCAAAAAAGTTTGAGAATATCTGATAAAGAGCAATACTGTTAGTAGGTCTGATTGTTGGTGTAATTACCCAATCACATCCATCTGCCATGAAGGGCATGGTCACGTTAAGTAGCCTTAATTAGGAAACACTTTACATGAGTGAAGGAGGGAACAAAGATTGCTCTTCATCTAATTTAATTAATAAAATGCGCAATTCACAAAATATATGCTTCATTTTTATTTGCATTCATTTTTAACAAAGTGCAAACAAGTTCTTGCACATTTCCTGGGGATTACAAACCTTGTGTCAACAGCTCATACTTCAGCAATCCCATGCTCAGCTTTCTGTTCTGATCTCATTTGACTTTCCTTGTTATAGGAAAGAGGAACCTAAGGAGATGTTCTTTTATTATTTATATAAACAGATAACAGGTATATTTCTCTTGATCCTTTGAACCATTATTTTACTTATTCAAGAAACTAGGATATCTACATTGTTCATGTCAATAGTGAATGTGTGGAAGTCTGAAATGAAAACAGATCTTGTATACTCCATTCAGTGTACACTGAAAAAAATACCAAATGCAGTTTGAATGATCACTTTGAACATTACTTGTCTTCATTGTTTGGATGTAAACTTGTGTGATGATTGATTGCTCCTTTAATTCACCATCACACTCCAACTCCGACTTTTTGGGCTTCCAAGCAATAACAATAATGTTGTCTTCAACCTGGGCATATTGCAGGACTCGATATCAAGTTCTCAAAGCCTGGGTAACTTGCTCTTTCTTTGGTTTGTGATCAATATGGTTTTTCTTTTATTTGGCTTATAAGGCATGTTCTAGAACAGTGGTTCTCAACCTTTTTAATTCCATTCACATACCACTTTAAGTATTCCCTGTGCCATAGGTGCTCTGTGATTAGTAAGGGATTGCTTACGGTGGTTTGTGGGTGGAAAGAAAAGGTTTGAAAACCACTGTTTTAATCGTCCCTAATTGACTCATTATGTGCACGGTTTCATAGCTCCAAAGAAAATGGGTCGATGACAATTTTTTCTCAAGCAAAATATTTCAGTAACAATCGGGTCTAGAACAATGATTCTCATCCTTCCCTTCCCACCCACATACCACCTTAAGCAATCCTTTACTAATTACAGAGCACCAAGGACATAGGGAATACTTAAAGTGGTATGTGAATGGAAAGATAAAGGTTGAGAACCACTGTTTTAGAACCTTACCAGTGGCAACACATTTCAAAAAAAGTACAATGTATATTGCTTTTTTTTAAAATTTTTTATTTTTCACACCATAAATCACAATAGCCATGATATACACTTTTTCTTTTTCACACATTTACAGTACAATGTATATTGCTTGACTGCCTTATGAAGCCACTTAGTTTTGCCATATCAGATATATTCCCTTTGTTCCAATCTTCCACCCTCTACTCTGCAACTGATTTGTTTTCTCTCCCAACTAACTTCTATCTGTCAATGCTTTCTTGTTACGAGCCCAGAGGAATCCAAAAACCAGCAGCCACACAAATTCACCAAGATGATGGTTATTTAAACAAAAAATGCTTTTGATTTTCTTCAAACATAATAAGATCAATCTTTAACTTATTATCATTAATTTAACTGAACCCCCCCTTCCAATTCGAAGTGTACGAGTGTATCTTAGTGTTTATGTATTCAGGAAAGTTCTCTTTCCAGAGACAATATCTGTTGCCTTGACTTCATTCGTGTTGTCCTCACAAATCAGTTACACGAGTGAGTCGAGATTTCTCTCGTAATGACCCAGACTATCCCAGAATAGTTTTTTTCCATTTGAAAAACCATTTTCTACCAGCAAATACTGGATCCAAGTACCCAATTAAATATTCAAGTCGAGGTCTTAAATTTCAAGGATGACTTGAAACATTAGCTTTGTCTCTTCGCATAGATGCAACTGGACTTCCCGAATGTTTCTGCCGTTTTGTATTAACTTGCTCTTCCTGATTTAAGGACTCCTACTTGTGCACTTCATTGATTTTTAAAAAAATATTCTCTGTATTGCAGTTAGTTTACATTTGTTGTGTTTAGTTCTTTGGACGTGTGTACATTGTGTACTGCTCTTTTGCACTACCCATAAGTGGCAATTCTACCTTGCCCGCAGGAAAAAGAATCTTGGGGTTGAATGTGATGTCATGTATGTACTCTGACAATAAATCTCAGTCTGTTTTCTGATTAAATACTATAATTTTTCAGCTGCATATGTTGTCACTTTCTTCTTTTGGCAGGATACTGAAAAGCCTTGTGCTCATATTGGCATCATGGTGGAATTTGCCACTGCTCTAATGAGTAAATTAGATGGCATCAACAGACATTCTTTCAATAACTTCAAACTACGTGTCGGTAGGTCATATTCTATATTGTGCTTGATTGGCATTATTAACTGCAATGAATAAAACAATCAGTTAGTTGTAGAAAGACTTGCATGCTAGATTCTTTGCACAGATGGTACGAAAAGCTACCATTTGTGCAAAGGAGATGCATGTTCCCCTTGTGAACACATGGGATTCCTCCAGCGTTCCAAAGACTTACAAGTTTTGTAAGTTGGTCACATGGGTGGAATTGAGTGGTGCGGGTTGGTGGGGCCAGCTAATGGGCTGTACCTCTAAATTTACTGTATGTGCTTGTATAAAAGTCAAATTTTGTTGACTATTACATGGATAACTACTTGAGGGACTGAAATTCACACAAAATACCATATCAGTCGCAGAAGTCCAGATGAATACGAGACCACAGTAAATATCTGTGTCTTAGGAGTTCCAATCGATGGGTGGTTGGGGCTGAGGCAAGAGTCCACGTTCAAAGGGTCAGGAGCTCTGATGAATGGGTGGCCAGGGCTGAGGTGAGAGTCTGCTTTTTTTTTTGAGAGTCTGCTTTTGAGGCATCAGGAGCTCCAATGGGCAGGAGGCCAGAACAGAGATGAGAGGTCAACCTTTACACAAAATGTATGGAAAATTCCAGATTTGGCGATAAACGGGGGGGGGGGTGGATCGACTTTTACATGAGAATATGCGGTAATTAAAATACAAGATAAACGACTTGTAAGATAAACACAAAAATAAACCACAACCATTGGAATGTCCTTGTGTTAGTGGCAGCATATCAAACTGCTTTTTATCCATTGAGGCAACTGGAAGAATTGGAGCTCATCAATTTATTTTCTTAATAATCAAGCAAGTTTTAAATTATTAGACCATGTCCCTTTTCCATCCAATAAAAATCAAATTACCCAGTGTTTTGATAACTTATTCGATGTGCCTATTTTGCCCTGGACAGGTATAAACCACGGGCCTGTGATTGCTGGGGTCATTGGAGCACAGAAACCTCAGTATGATATATGGGGAAATGCCGTTAATGTCGCCAGCAGAATGGAAAGCACAGGTGAACTTGGTAAAATCCAGGTAAGAGTTCTTTGTAGGTGTAATTAGGAATAATTTAAGGTGATATGTGTGAGATTCAAGAGATTCCCATGCACCCTTCAGCTTCATAGCATTCTCCTACTGTATGCTAAACATACTTAAAATTGAATAATGTAATTAGGGTTTAAATGAAAAATTATAGATTTGTTCAATTTGGCACTCATTATTTTCATTCTAAGATTACTTTCTGGTGCATTTGAATGCAATGCGGAAAAGTATGACTGCAATACAAGTGAGATTTTAAAACTGGAACCAGTTTGGAAAATTCTAATAATGTATGAAATCTCAGGTCAATATAATCCACTTGAGAAGATGACTCTAATTTGTTTTCTATAATTCTTTTTCACATCCATAGCCATTTCTGTGAGTGGCTTTTCATCTTCCAATAATATTTTGGAAATATAATGCAGTTTCAAGTTGATAGGTTATGCACTATATAATCACAACAAGAAGATGGTACCGAAGTGGAATCTCTGGCCTAGGAAAGAGAGGTGACATCTTCTTTGGAAAATTGGGCAAGCGATTATGGTAGATTTTAACCACGACTAGGATACCCCAGGAGAGGCAAGTTATATCAACAAACTTGGGAAGTTATGTGAGGAACATGTATCAAGTTTGGTGGGAAGAAAGTCAAAGAAGCAATGGTTGGTTTCTGGACAAGCTTGGAGAGGGGAGATGAGAAAAGATGCTAAGATATCTGTGCATTGATATAACTATTTTTTCAATTTTAGGTGACAGAAGAAACTTGTAATGTTTTGCGACAACTAGGATATTCTTGTGAATCTCGAGGACTAATCAGCGTGAAAGGGAAAGGGGACCTACAGACTTACTTCCTGTGCACTGACATTAACAAGTCACATTGAATCCTAAACTGACCACACACTTGCACTGAATCCACAATAGACTACTGAGTTCCAGGAGCAGGAAGTGATATTTCCATTCACCAAAAGATTCCCAGTTGCACTGCAGCCATTGAGATATATCTATATATTTTTGTTTAAATATTTTTAAATATGAAAATGAAAAATGCATGACCGGTAATGAGATCACTTTTTATATGAACTATTGAGATACAAGATGACTATGTAGTTATTTTATGTTCTCTTGACCCTTGGTGAAAACATCAAATTCCACAGTCAAAGGTAATATGGCCGATGGCAGAGGCTAAACTTGGAAAATGTTCTCAGTCCAACTGTACATAAATTGTTGCAGTAATTTAAGTTTTTAGCCTGAGTTATAATTTATGTATAAGCTATGATACATTTGGATTGCAAATGCCTGTGTGGAGGAAAATGTTTTCTTTTTGACTTTAAAACTGAACAAATGCATTGTCAACAGGGTGTTCTTGATTGATCAGTGGAATTGTTACATTGCATACAAGTGCCCATGAATGTCTTTTTTTTCCAAATAGTTTTGAGAGATGCTAACTGCTGCCACAATAAGTCGATGCTGTAGGTGCTGAAGAGCTTATTACAAAATTCAAGGCTGTCTTCAAATATATTACTTTCACTACTCTTGTTTACCAGCAAATATAGTTTCAGGCAGAGTAAAGAGACTTTGCTAAATCATTAACAGATGTGTTAAAGGTGAAGATAGCTGTCAATTTTCAGATATCTAAAGTATCTATGACGTAAAGAGTTGTAGTTGGCATAGATCAGCTATGGTATTGGGCAGGAAGCTTACTCCTGTTCCAATTTTCATGTGTTCTGGTGTACCATTTTTATAATGTTATTACCTTAAATTTTTGTGTTTTAGCATTCAAAGATATCTTTCAATTAAGTATCACTCTATTGATTCCTTGATGTTAGAACATTGTTACACTCTCAAACTAATTACTGTGTAATTTCTCGAACAGCAGAGTGTCAGAAAACGTTTCATGATGTGATGTTTTGACTGCAGAGTTGAGTTTCTTGGTGTAAAAGTTAATTATGCATTTTATATTCTATGATTCTAAAGTACTGTACAACATAGCTGTCTTAACACTTTTTCTTAAGAAAAACTAAAATATGGTATAGTCTTACCTTTGCCATGGATTTTTCAAATTTTTTTTTGAGGAACAGCATTAAATTGTTAAGCTATGTAAATTTTGTATTTCAATACAATCTCATTGATTTTGGGTTTGAATATGTGACTGGATGCCTCAATTTAGCTGGTAATATGACTATTGAGTCCGTTAAACAATTTGAGTGCCGTATGCACTGCATTTTAGGAAAAGAACACTTTAAATTTTAATATAATTTTCTATGTTGCATTTTTGGTTGATTCTGGGTAAAGTGCATATTTGTGTATGTTAGTGAAGACAAACTTTGATAGTTTTGAGGTAAATAAATTAGATAATATAACAGTACAAGTTGTCCAAGTTACTGATATTCAGGAAATTAGAATAAAAAGATTAATTGAATGAATACACCTAAACATTAAACTAGTAACATTGAATGATTAACATAACAACATATCCTTGGGTACCTCACAGGAAAACTTGAAAACAAACTTTAATAATGAGTGTAATAAGGAGATAATGATGGTGGATTGAAATCTTAGACAATGTATACAAAAGGGAACCGGTTGAAATTGTGAAGACTAGATGAGCCTGGGTCAGGCAAAGGTGATTTAGATGAGGAGGAGGAACCACCAAGAGATTTCAAAATTAAGTTGAGCAGCTAGAAACTGAGGTATGATTTTGCAGAAAGTCGGTGTAAACAGCTTGGTAAATGGGATGTAGTCTGAAATCAAAAATTCTTCTAAAACAAGATGTGAATTCCATTATTTTACCAAAGGTTTGCTGATTGCATAATCACAGTAATATCTTTCTATTTCATCCTTGATTCTATGTCTTTGCAGGTGATGTTTCAATATATTGAAATCCATCTGCTCTGTTTGCTGCTCTGAGGATAAGTCATTGAGGGCAATTTTAACTGTTCCTACTTGGGAATGGTAGAAATAATTGAAAAGTGGCTGCAGTGTACATGCCACACCACCACCAGAAAGCGCCCCACTTTATATTTTGCAACCAAGTGTAGCGTGAGTAAATTTCTCAAGCAATTTTAGCAGATTGTGCATTAATACCCTTCTTTATTGCATCCTTCAGCATTCCTTTGGTCCTACATTCTAGAATATTGAAACTATTTAATACAGCTTTTTATTGTCACTAATTCACTGAAGGTGCACATTTAGAAGCTTTGATAAAAGTTCACTGCACCCAAATACTTCCTGGGAAAGAGAAAAAAACTGGCCTACTCTACCTCTCTGAAATGTTTTCCAAAATTCCTGCCAAGATGGACTGGGAATAAAAGGTATAATTCATAATACCAGATTATATCTTTGAGAACATGATGGTTATAAAACTTGTTGAATATTTTGGTAGTTAAAATCAGTTATGATCCATAGGTTAGAATTCTAGGAACACTTTAGAACCCTAAAGTAAGTTGAGGGTTGCAAGATGTAAGGGCATTGGGTTATGAGTCCATTAAGGAATTTGAAAATTAGAGTGACAGCTGTAAAAGTGAGGTAATGTACTTCTAGATCAGTAGAGGCCAGAAGGCATTAATGTGGAGGGAACCAGGACATAGGCAGAGTTTTGAGCTTGTGGCTGAAAGATGTTGAAGATCATTGGGATAATTAGTGTCATAACCGTGGATGTTGGTTTCAGCTGCAGATGAAACAGTATGGAGATTTGATGAAATAAGTTATTCATTGAAGCTTGGAGGCTTAAGGATTGCTAAGTTTCAGGAAAAAGCACTGACTTGAGGTCTAGGGAACAAGTTTTGGAGCAGGATTCAATGTCATAATTATAAGGAGGAAATTTCTGCTCTGGTACTGGACAAGTTGCTTGGGCAATTATGAGTGTTGGAGATTGAAATTATGAATTATCATAAAAAGCACCTGGTTGACTTGCATTCTTTGAGGATGATCCTTGCCATATCTATATGATTTGAGATCCAGAGCAGGTATATAATTGACTAAAGTCTCCTCAAAAATAATAAAGGCTGGGAAAGCACTAGATCAGGAGTTCTCAACCTTTTTCTTTTCACTCACATACCATTTTAATCCCTATGCCATCGGTGCTCTGTAAGGGATTGCTCAAGATGGTACGTGAGTGGGAAAGGAAAGTTGAGAATCACTGCTCTCGACCCAATTGTTACTGAAATACTATGCTTGAGAAAAATTGTCATTGGCCCATTTCCTTTAGAATTCTGAAAACGTGCACATAACCACTGTTTTAATCGTACCTCATTGACTTGTTTTCAAACTTTTTCTTTCCAACCACATACCACCATAAGCAATCCCTTACAAATCTCAGAGCACTTATGGCATAGGGAATACTTAGTGGTATGTGAGTGGAAAGAAAAAAGTTGAGAACCACTGCACTAGATTGTGAGACACCAGTGAGTGGAAATGTTATGGAGTAGAGACAGGAGTTATCAATATACATTCTGATGACAAGGATGCATCTTTTAGCTAGTTAAGATGGGTGCTTATTTTTAAAAATCCAAGAACATTAAATACTAAGCAATTTAGTAAAAAGTTTAAAAAGTTCCACATTTATTATACATACACTTTACAGTACAAAATAATTAAAATGTTGATTATGTTTAAGGTGAATCATCTTTCCTACATTCCTACAACAGCTACCGAATCTTCTCTGGTAATGGCTTGTTCAGGCTGCAGTAACTCAGTAATTTCCATCTCTTCTATTTGATTGCTGTTTTTGCCTCCTGTAACAGTAAGTTTATAGTCATGTTGACACGAGAGAAGTCACGATTTCAGAGATTTAATTTAGCAAAGAGCCTCATTTGTCTGGTTAGAATCCTGTACTTGTTGGTTCACCTGCTTAACACAATACCAGTGATAGACATCCTAGCTTGACTTCTGGCACGATAATATGGAGATCAGTGGGGGTGGCACCTTAATTCTTTCCTGATCTCACCATGCCCAATCCAAGGATTGTGCATTTGGATCGTCCCCCTCATAAGATGAGGCAGTGAGGTAATTCTGCTAGCATTGGTTTCAGTCATTCCAACTTACCAGCAAGTAACCATTCTCTCTGTTTCACATGGGATAGGAGATGGTGTAGAGCTATAACATACATTCATTTAAGAAAACTACCTGATGTTAGGCTATGCAAAGATTGCAGGGGCACAGAGGAAACCCCTGCTGCCTCTTTCTGAATTAACAATGAGCAGGTGTACATCTTGGTCAAACAATAGAAGCACCCAACAAATGTGGGCTGGTATTTATTCCTTATAAGAGAAAGCTGACTTCCTCCTTCCCTGAAAATTAAATTCAAGATTTCAAAACAAAGCTGCTTCGAATGATTCAGGATCTTGCACTCAAGATTATTCCAGATTTTCCAATCTTGATTGAAATTGAAAACTACTCTAATATGCAGCTGTGAATTAAAACAATTCCTTAAAATAAACAGTACTGTAGTAATGGTTCTTCCATCTCTGCAGTTTATTTACAATCAGTAAAGTCCACTTTTGAGCTTTTTGTATTTTTAATTCCTCCCATTACTTACCAAACAGTGGATTTAATGACCAACTCTCCATCATTTCAAAAGGGACGGAAATTCCCATGGCCTTTCGAATCCCAACAATACTGGTAATGTCTCCAGGAGCTACCTGGCTTGCCAATTCTTTCAGGTTTCCAGTCACCTTTTCGGCTGAACAAATAAAAAGGTCACAGAAGGTATGAAATCTTTGGCCTTAATTGCTTACGTTACTGTACAATCTCAATATAAATCCGAATGCACAATGATTAATATTATCAGCCCAAGCCTTGCAGGATATAGTGTTCAAATGGTAATTTAAATATGATTGGTTCATTCTGTAATCACAATTTTCTCACTCTTTGAAAAATATGTGTGTGAATGGGAATGATCAATATTTCTTTTCAGTTGAATTCAAGGCTTTACCCGAATGATAAAATCGACTTAAAATATACACAGGGAACAGTTTTAGTTCAGAGGCATTTTCAGGATTCTAACTTAAATTTGGGAAAAAAAATCATTCTGTTGTATCTATTGTTGATGCTTAGGTTTCAACAAACTTCATTCCAATTTTGTGTTAAATGCTCTATTTGATACGACTTTAATTGATGAAACCCAATAGATTAACAAATACTATTTTCAATAGACAAAATTTTGTTTTTACTTATTTAAACAGGAGTGTTTTAAAAACCCTGGTAAAGGTTGGTGCCTGTGAGTTTGTTTTAGCAGCCATGAGGGTTTGAGGAAGAGCTCCCAGGTGCTAGGGTCTGGGATGTGGGTCCAAAGGGACATGAGATCGTGCAAAGTGATTTATATAACCACTTACAGAACAGGCCAGTTCGGCCCTACTAGTCCATGCCGTAACAAATCCCCATCCTCCTAGTCCCAATGACCAGCACCCGGTCCATACCCCTCCAGTCCTCTCCTCTCCATGTAACTATCCAGTCTTTCCTTAAATGTAACCAATGATCCCGCCTCAACCACGTCTGCCGGAAGCTCATTCCACATCCCTACCACCCTTTGTGTAAAGAAATTTCCCCTCATGTTCCCCTTATAATTTTCCTTCTTCAATCTTAAACCATGCCCTCTAGTTTGAATCTCCCCCACTCTTAATTGAAAAAGCCTATCCACATTTACTTTGTCTGTCCCCACTCTTAATTGAAAAAGCCTATCCATATTTACTCTGTCTGTCCCTTTTAAAATCTTAAACACCTCTATCAAGTCCCCCCTCAATCTTCTACGCTCCAGAGAAAAAAGCCCCAGTCTGCACAACCTTTCCCTGTAACTCAAACCTTGAAATCCTCTCAACATTTCTGGGAGAGAAGTGCTCGCAGGACTGCTACCTGAGGCACACACTAGTGAGGTTAGAAATAAGAGGATAATGCAGCTAAATACATGACTATTGAACTCCCTCAGGATGGAGGGCTTCATATTTCTGGACTCTCAGAGAAGGTGGGATGTGCACTGGCAGGACTGTTTGCAGCGGATCTGGAGGTGGGGGGGAGGCAAGAAGGTTTGCTAGTGCAGCTGGGGGTGGAGGGTTAAACTAGACTTGCAGGGGAAGAGGAACCAAAGTGCCTGAGCAGATAGTGGAGTGGTTGTGGATAAAGATGGGAATGTTCTGAGTTGCATCAATTTCAATGTAAGGAGAGCTGTAGGAAATGTGGAGACGTTTAGAGCATGGATTGGCACGTGACATGCTGCAAGAGGGGCAGGACTAGCAGTGCAATGGTACGGGATTCTGTTCTTTCAGACGTGATAGATGGGGAGGAGCAAAAGGGGAAAGGGCAGCATTGCTAGTCAAGGAAAATGTCACAGCTGAGCTCAGACACGACAGACTGGAAAGGCTCATTTTCTGAGGTTCTATGGGTGGGACTGAAGAATGGGAAAGGTATGACCACATTAATGGGATCGTATTATAGACCTCTCAATAGTCAGCAAGAAATGGAGGAAGAAATTGGCAGAGGTATAGCATACAATTGTAAGAAACAAAGTTGTCATAGGTGATTTTAAACTTTCTACATAGTGATTGGGACTCCAACACTATAAAAGGGCTGGATGGGTTTGAGTTTGTCAAATGTGTTCAGGAAAGTTTCCTAAATTAACATGCACTGCTTAACGTCCACGATATGTTCTGTGAAATTGGGCGATATGCGATGTAGACATTGTGCGAACAGCATGTTATGTACTTAGCAAACCTATATGGGATACTGTAGTGTACCTGTAAACTTTTCATTTGTAATAGAAATTAGTGTGGGGAGAGAGCAGGGCAGTGGGATCAGTGTGGGTGCACAGTATACAATTTCCTATAGCTAGCGATTGTTTTTTTCTAAATAGCTGCGGACTTGCTCACGATAACTGAATAATTATAGGACCACGGGATGTATATGCGGTCAGACGTTGCCCGAATGGGCATTAATACTTGATCTCCTATTAGGGAATGAAGCAGGCCAGGCGACAGAAGTGTGGCTAAGGGATTGCTTTGGGTCCAGTGATCATAATGCCACTAATTTCAAGAAAATTAAGACAAATATACTGTTGATCTGGTCCTCAGGTTGAGACTCTAAATTGGAGAAAGTTGATGAAGTAAAGGACATGGATTTTAGTAAGGCCAATGACAAGCTTCTGCTTGGAAGGTTGGTCAAGATGAGGTAGTAAATCAGATTAAATTTAAATTTTATGTAGAAGCCAATTCCAGCCTTTTAAATACGTGCTGCCCAATTACACCCAAATTAACCTATAATCCTGTACATTTAGGAAGGTGAGAGAAAACTGAAGCAATTAGGGAAAATCCACACAAAGAACGTACAAACTCCTTGCAGACAGCACCAGATTTTAACTGGGATTGTTGGCGCTCTAATAGCTTCACGCTAACTAATTAAACAGTAGCTTTGCAGGAGAAGTCAGAGAATGGTAGTAGATGATTGCTCAACTAACTCGAGGCCTGTGACTAGTAATGTGCCTCAGGGATCAGTGCTGTTTTTCATCTGTATGAACTATATGAATGATGAGTAAGTTTGCAGATGCCACAAAGATTGAAAATTAGCACTTAGCGAGGAAGGCATTCAAAGTTTGTTGTGGAATCTGGACCTGCTGGAAAAATGGGTTGCAAAATGGCAAATGAAATGTAACGTGGACAAGCGTGAGATGTTGCACTTTTGGAGGACTAATCGAGGTAGGACATACTCCGAGGGGTCCAGTAGAACAGAGGATCAGGGAATACAGATACACAATTCCCTGACATTGGCATCATAGGTAAATAGGGTTGTAACTGAGTTTCTTTTGCGCGTTGGCCTTCATAAATCAAAATACTGAGTATAGGAGTTGGGATGTTTTGGTGAAATTGTACAAGACATTGGTGAAGCCAAATTTGGAGTATTGTGTGCAACTACAGGAAGGATATTGCCAGGACTTGGGGAATCGAGTTACACAGAAAGGTTAAGCAGGGGAGGATTCTATTCCCTGGAGGGTAGATTTGATAGAATAAATGTAAGCAGGCTTTTTCCTCTGATATTAGATGAGACAGGAACAATAGGATATGGGTTGAAGGGGAATTCTTTTTCATTCAAAGGATCCTGAGAGTGTAAAACAAGCAGCTAGCTAAAGTGGAGAACATGGGCTTAATTTTGACATTCAAGAAAAAATTTGGAAAAGTAGGGTATGGAATGTTACGGTCTGGGTGCAAGTTAATGGGATGAGGCAGGCCGAAGTGCCTGTTTCTGTGATGTAGTGTTCTCTAGTTGCCATAATTATTGTCTTTAAAGGATGAGACAAGCAATTAACTATACAATTATCAGTTTTATCTGTTGATGTTCAAGATATATTCTAAAAGCAAGGGTACAGAGATTTTTGAGGATGTGGCCAGGGCTCTATTCCTTGGAATGAAACATGAAAGTCTGCAGACGCTGTGAAGACTTTGAAGAATGACTCATGCCTGAAACTTTGGTTATACATCTTTACCTCCTATGGAGGATGTGGGGCTACCTCATTGAGCTATACAAATCATGAGAGGAATGGATTAGGAGAATCCCTAACCAGAGAACATGGGTTTAGATGGGGGGGTGTGAAGAGATTTAATTGGAACGAGAGTGTGAGAGCTAATTGTTTCTTTAAAAACCACACAGGGTGGTGGGTATATAGAATAGGCTGCTCGAGGAGGTGGATGAGGCAGTACTATTACAATGTTTAAGAAACATTTGGATAGATACCTGGATGATACAGGTTTAGAGGGCTATAGGCCAAATGCAGGCAGCTGAGATATTTTGGTTGGTGTGGGCAAGTTGGGTTGGGGGGGGCCTGTTTCCATGCAGTTTGACCTATCGTGTTCGATCAGGATGCAGGCAGCTGAGATATTTTGGTTGATGTGGGCAAGTTGGGTTGGGGGGGCCTGTTTCCGTGCAGTATGACCTACCGTGTTCGATCAGGATGCAGGCAGCAATTTTGCCAAAAATAAGAAGGAAAGCCTTTCTCCACCGAACAGTAAGAAAACACAATGCCATTTTCTCAGTAAAATAACGTGACCTTTCTTGCAGCTGAACTAATGGGATATTGGACATACCAAGTAACAACTCTCGAATAGAAGGTCCCAACAGGCAAAGCATGGCAGATTGGGGTCGGGTCCCAAAACGTTCATTCTGTGCTTGCTGAAGATCTTGTAACAGTTTTGTAGTTTCATCCAGCTTCCTTTGAAACATTTCACATTCTGAAATATAGGAACAGAAATCTCTCTAACTACTCAGCATTAGTTATATGCGCAGTACACTGAACATGCAACAGGGATATTTGAAAAGGGCATTAATATCAAGACAGCCAAGGTCTTGCATTTATGTACAGCTGATAAAACAAATATTCTGAGCGCAGCAGAACTTCATGGTAAATTATCACGAAGCACCTTTAGGAAAACACCAGTTTGCAAGTTAAAATATCAATTACTGAAGTCTAAGATTTGAACCTTGCTTACACTGAGTTCTACTGGGGTGGGTAATGGTGCTGAGAAGAGGCTTGAAGGAATGATGGCAGAAAATGAAGCAATTTTTAAAATTCCTTTTTGGTCAGTCAGTGGCTGCAGATACCTGTTAAACTTTTGATTGTGTTGCAGACTGAATATTCTGTGGTAACTAGAGGTTCACAAATGAAGGGACAGAATCTTGCTTCTGCTTGAAGAAAATAAATTTGACAGTTGGACTTCTCTCATGAAATATATTACCTTCATAAAGTGAAATTAAGGTGAAGATTAACATTTTGAATTGAACAAGTTGAAGCAGAATCAATCAATCTACCACTTTCCTTCATTGCTACCTACAACTAATGTTCCCTCTTCAAATGAACCACTTTTTGTTTTTAACATGACTGTTTGGAGATGCAGTAGTTACGTACCTGCTGATTCAGGCTCTGCATTTAATAGTGACTGTAGAGAAGCAAAATTGTTGCAAGTTCGCCCAAAACCATGCTCCATTGGCCGTGGAGACTCAGTTAAGGTAACCTAAATAGAACAAAACAAGTTTGCACTATATTTTAATCTTCAGGAGTCAGATCTGGATAGAGATGGAACAGACATTTTTCTCCAAACAAAAGTAAAAATTATTTTCAAGACTCCACTACTCTGATGGTCCTCATTTGATATTTTATTAGATTAGAGCGACACGGTTGGCGTAGTGGTTAGCGCAATGCCTTTACAGCGATTGGGACCTGGGTTCGAATCCCATCCTGTCTTTAAGGTATTTGTATGTTTTCTCTGGGGGCTCTGGTTTCCTCCCACTGTTCGAAACACATTGGGGCTGTAGGCTAATTGGGTGTCAAATGGGCACTATGGACTCGTGTGCCACAATGGCCTGTTGCTGTGCTGCATGTTTAAATTTAAAATTTGCCAGTCAGCCTTCCTTTCTGCTACTTCACACTGCTGCATGAGATTTCTGGAAAAACAAACTCAATCCTGTTGACTTTTAAAATGCTATTTGTGGTGCCAAACTTCTGCTTGACAATATATGCAAGCATCTCATTTACTAAACAAGTCTGTAGTGAAGTCTGCAGACGCTGTGATTGTAGGAACTTGGCTAGTTTTTCAGCTTCCATAGGAGGTAAAGATAAATAACTGCTGTTTTGGGTCTGAGCCCTTCTTCAAAGTACAAGCAAAAAGCAGACAGGCAACTGGGTGCAGAGTGGGAGATCGGCACTGAAATAGCATGGATCTCCCAGTAGCTACTCATTTCAATTCCCCGTAACATTCCCTTGCTGATGCGTCTGTCCATGATCTCACGCACTGCCAGAGTGAGACCACCTGCAAATTGGAGAAACAACATCTCAACCCAATGGCATTAACATTGACTTCTCTGGTTTCTGTTAAACATAACCCACTTCTCTCTTTCCACCCCCCCCCCCCCCCCCAATCTTTGTCCCATCTCTTTTCCTCTAGTTCTGTCTCTTTTCACAAGAGCCAAAATCGATTCTGTTATCATATCCAATTAATACCTTCTATTGTTAGTCTGAACTCCTCCCCCTTGCACTCCCGAGTCTTTATTCAAATACCTGCATGTCTTTTGCTTATACCTTGAAGAAGAGCTCAAGCCTAAAATGTCAGTAATATATTTTTAACTCCTATGGACACTGTAAGATCGGGTGAGTTCCTCCAGCATTTTTGTGTGTTTTTATTAACAAGGCTGTAGCAACCAGAATTAAAAATAAACAAAAAAGATGCATCTTCCCACAAATAAATACAAGTGTGTTTGATACAGTATTCTGCATTTTAAAGTACTCTCTATTTTAGAAGCTGAAAATTCATTTAAAGCATTTAATGAAACAAGGTAACCACAATCGTATTACAAATGTATAAACACTGACCAAAGATATTTTTCACCTTTCAGATTTAACTAACAGGGATTTACAAGTTAATATTCTATTTCAGTAATAATATTGTAACAGCAGACATTGTCAGTATTACCTGTGTGTCCTCAGAACTTTGAAGAACACTTAATTCATCTTCATTGTTATCATTGGACTGCAAAATGAGACGATGAAAATAATTACCACGAACAAGATGTTCTACAAATACTTCAATATCATCTGCTCCATAAGTGGGTGTCAATATTAGTTTAAAATGTATTAACAGTCACATATTGCAAAACACTATTCTCTACCCAATATTATAAATGTGATAAATTATAAACCAATAAATCAAACATTTAATTAAACTAACAATTTATGGAACATAGCATTGCTGTTGCCTGTGTTCTCTTCTGTAATCAGAATGACCTTCAGGAGAAATTTGGCAAATAAGAACAGCCTTTACAAAAATGAAATCTAAAGGCTAACAGGCAAGTTAAGAATTTTACATCGGATAAGACAAAGGAATAATTTATGATACCAAAAACTCCTTTGGTTAACTATGACTAAATTCTTTGGTTCAAAGAAACACTATTGGAGAAGAATTATTGTTCAGTTCACTTTACATTATCAGTTTCACATTTTTGTATTGATAGCATTCTTGCCTCTGCATGCAAACATTGAGGTTGACACTCCAGAGTAGTACTGAGGGAGCCATGAAGGTCCCAACATTCAGAAAATATTAAACCAAGAATCCTCTGAGGCCAAGGTAAAAGATTCCATGGTATTATTTTGAAGGGAGCAGGGCAATTATGTCCAATCAATTCCTGAAAGCAAATTTTCTAGTAATTACTTTATTGCTAATTGTGGAAGCTTATTACATAATATCTAGTAGGTTTCCTTCATTACCACAGAGAAGACCTATGTTAGGCACAATGAACATTTGATATGCTGAAATGACTGTGAATGGCTCTACAAAAATGAACTGCCCTTTCTTTTACTTGCCAATAAACAAATGTGTCTAATTGCAACAACAAGATACAAATCTGATCTATGTTTTTCTCTTAGTAATGGCAATGAGAAACATTGGTACATATTTACAGTTTACAATACTTATTGTTGAAAACTTAAGTATTCTTGATAGGAGTAGTTCAATATTTCTAATGGTCAACCTGAATTGGTTATTATTTCATTTCACCTCCACAAAATAAATTTAATGATTATGTTTAAACTCCAACATAAAATGTACTTTTACCAGTTCCTTCAATGCTTTAGAATGTTCTCCATTTGTCAGTGAGTCCAATAAATTATCCACCATGTTCACACTGTAGTCTTCATTACATGACAAGAACTGCTGGACACTGCAAACAAATAAATTATTCAATGTTAGATTTCTTGATTTGTCATTCAGTTGGTAATTTGTTTTTAAAAATTCTAAGTTAACTGAATTAAACAAAATTAAACAGGAGTGATTTCTGCCTTTTTAACCAATTTTAGCTGTGCAACAATGTATGCATTTGCAATGTATTTTAAGAAAACAGGTAGAATAGACGTGGCAAGAAATTGTCCTCAATTTTTTTTATTTTTCACACTATGAACCATATTGACTAAAATACACAAACATTTCCCTCTTGAATATACACTGTCATTTTATCCCCTATCCCACCCACTCAATGTTAAATTGTCCTCAATTTTAAAGTGCAAAAACAATTAAACCTCAAAATAAATATTTTATGTTGTAAACTGTGATACCGAGCCCTTCATTAATTAATGGTTTATACTCTCATGGAAACTATTGAAAGCACTACTGTGATTCCCACCATATACTCTTGTACAGTGCATGCCAAAAGCTTTCCTTGAAGAAAGAAAACTCACCTAAAGGAATCAGGAAGATTTGATTCATTACTGTATGTTGAGTATACTAGGTCAGAATCCTCTTTGCTGAGATTAGCACAGGTAGAATCGTAAACTGGAGCGTAAGAACTGAATGGCCCATAGTTCAAGTACGTCACTGCAGCAAAATACATTGAAAACACCCAGTGCATGAAATTTCATGTGAAAGGTGCTAACCTCTATGCTCTGGCCAATGCATGCAATCATGGAGTACAAATCCAAGCAGCAAAGCCTGCAACAGTGGAACACCCCCCCGATGAGTTACACATGTTCTGACATCTTCAGACTGGGAGGTGACTCCTGCATCAAGGACTGCAAGCAATGTTGCACCCATGGTCAATTTGAGAAGACAGGTAACAACATCTACTCCACATCGGTGTTCCTCAACGCTATGTACTCTACATCCACAAATATTGAGCTAAATGCTGTTCCAATTCCATCTTCAAATTTGTAGGTGACACCACAGTAGCAGGCCAGGGATCTAATAACGATGAGATGGAATTGAAATTCTAGTGGCATGGTGCCATGGTAACAATCTCGCTCTGAGCATCACTAAGACAAAGGAGGTGATCACTATCTTCAGAAGAGAAGAATGTGAAAACATGCTCCAACAGACTTAGAGACAGTTTCTACCATCAGGTTCCCGAATGAACCCCATAACAGTGTCATCACGATACCTTTGCTTGGTACTAATTGATCCTTCTTTTCATTGCAATCCTAGACTTCGTATTTGTGCTCTTACACCGTTTTATGAATGTTGGAGATAACCTATTAGTCTGCTCACAGAATAACTTCTTATTGTAGGAGGTATTTTGTGACAAATAAATTTAAACACTGAAACATTTTAAGAGTTCCATAAATTGTCACAGTTTATGCTAACCACTCAAGTTTTAAGCAAATGACTCATTTAGCTTAAAACAAATTTATTCCAGTTCCACATTAGAAGTTCCAAATAAGGCTTGGGGATCAAAGGGGAACATTAATTCCATGGGTCAATTTCTCTTTGCATCTTCATTATTAAAGATGATTCAACACACTGGCAAAAACTATCAATTCATCAAGGTTGCAGCACTAACCTGGAATAACTTTGTTACGTTTTTCCTCCCTAAATCCTTGAAGAGTGTTGATACCAGATTGCAATCTACCCGTCATCATTCCAAGCTTCACCGGGCAGTAATTTACATCTGTAAATTTACATCATAATCATAAAGGTCAACAACTTCTGCCCTTACTGAACAAAACAAAAAGAAACCCAAGAACCACAAGACCTTTCAAATGCTAAATTCAAGTGTAATGACAATGAACAACTTGGGTGAAACACTACAGAATAGCAAAATCTTTCATCTTGAGGCTGTGCCTGTCAATGCTTTCAAAAAAGGTTGTCCAGTCTCCTTTCTGCAGAGGTAGAAGGAGCAAGAAATTGTATCTTTTCAACCCAGTTCTCAGGCCACTCGAGTATCACAATGTTCACTGCTGCACACCAGAACACTGCTTCCCTCAGGCTGGGCTTTTTGAGCTGGCTGAATATGAACAGCACAGATTGGTATCAAGTACAAAAATATTCACCTTTGTAAGGCAAGATTCCTGCATTGGTGAAAAATGCGCACAAGCACCAGAGAATTAGCAGGACACAACGCACTAGGTCCGAAGGTACAAACCAAGGAAAACGTGTTGCACGCACTTAAAATTCAAATGATCAAGTCTCTACAATCAATGTAACTGGATTTTACCTCCCATGTCGGGTTCCACTGGATTAAGGATACCGAGCGTTGTCGTGCCTTCAACTTTTCTTCTCTGGAATTCAAACTGCAAATAAATTTTAAAAATTAGTAAAATTTTATCCCTGTAAAAATTTACTCCTCCCTCTAATCTTCCTAACCTGGATGCAGTGATGTAGTTTCAAGGAGGTTGGACACCTACTGATACCTTATCCAAAAATTGAAGCGAATTGTAACAACAGAAAGTCCTTTTTATAAACAAAAGGCAGAAGGAACCTCAATAAGCCCACATCACCACTTGGCACTTAAATTTATGAAACGGGATTACCTTGCTGTTTACTTTACGTCGTGTGAGTTTTCCAGCAGATTCCTCAATAACACGATCAATCCTTTCTAATTCCCGGTCAATCATATTATTGGCACTGCCAGGTGGATCCTCCCCAGATTCCTTGTCTGGCCTGTAAAAGGCATTTCCACCACAAAATAATCACTCCAATTGTTACTATTGAAGCACAGTGCCAGGCTGAACGCTATATTAACAAACTCATTTACTGAACCTTTGGATTTTTACTGCCTTACATAATGAATGGGTTGAAAAAGTCACAGTTTTTGTTCCTGTAGCATTCTGATAAATATTATGGCTTGAATAATTCCTTCATATCTTCAATACTTGGTAAAAGTTCTTAAACAATCAGTGATGAATATCACCTTCTATCATCTTATTCTGTCTATTTCTCCGATTTTGTCTTGTTATTTTCAATGACCCTAATACACTTACTGTTAGTCCAATACCCACCTCATCCAAATAGGTGAATGTTAGGAATGTAGTGAGTGTTCTCAGACATGATGGAACAATTAGGCCATTTGTATTACATACTTCATTAAATTCCATTCCCAAGGAACACTCAGGCAGTTGTTTATAAAAAGAATCTGAAAATTCATCTTCATACTGTTTGGTCAGACTTTACTGGCATTAATTCCGATAGGAGACACTTATTATTTGAAAATTCAGTTATTTGTCAATTGAAATGTTCAATTCCCTAGGGGATGATTATATGCGAAGTAAAATAAATACAAAATTTAAATGGCCAAAGAATGGATTCAAATAAATAATAATTTAAATAATTTGAATTATACTTCTTTAATTAAGAAAATTGATGAGGATCTAAAAAAAATGGATGGATTTACCTATAACTTTATTAGGTAGAGTTAACTGTATCAAAATGAGTACTTCTCCATGGTTATATCTTTCAATCATTGCCTGTATTTGTCCCACAAAAGTTTTTTTCAAGTACAGAATAAATAAAGTTTTTTTGGAAGGGTAAATGGTGAGGCTTTCATTTGAAAAATTTGAACTGGGAGGGCTACAACATCCAAATTTTAAAAAAAATTACTATATAGCGGCACAAATGAGATTTCTCTCTTCTTTGAGGAAGGAGATAAACCAACGTGGATTAAAATAGAGATGGGACATGAGAGTAGAAACTAGAGATAGAGATATTCCATTGCTGAAACATTTGATTACAGTATGGGATAAAATAAATGTTGAAATGGGAACGAGGAATAATGTAATACAGAAAATGCCATTGACACTGATCAACTTTACAATGAATAATCAGTTGTTTTACATTTGGTTTTCTAAAGGAATTAAGAAAATAATGGACTGTTTTGAAGAGGGAAAATTAATGACATTTGATCAATTAAAAATGTGATACAGAATAATGCAATATTTTGTTATTATCAAATAAAGTCATATTTACATGATAAATTTGGTCTAGCAATGTTATTGCCTGAAAGGAGTGGGATGGAAATTTTGATTGGTAATAAATCTGTTAAAAAATTTATTTCATTTATGTATGCATTATTGCAAAAAGGAATGCAAAAACAAGGAATTCATGGGTCTAGATAGAGATGGGAAATGGATTAAAATATTAGTATTGGGGAGAAAAATTAGCAAGAACTTTGTCATGATAGCCTGACAAATACAAAAAATGTTAGATGCAAATTATACAGTATAATTTCTTACATCAGTTGCATCTTACCCCACAGAAATTACATAAGACTGAAATCAGATTTATCAGATAAGTGTTTTAGGTGTAATCAAGAGGTAGGTACTTTTTTTTTTACACTCCACATAGTCATGTTCAAAATTGAGATCATTTTGGATGGAGCTAGGAGCATTTCTCGAACGGGTTACGGGAGTTAAATTCCCTCAAGATCCTATGCTTTTCCTATTAAGGAATCCAGGATAAGACAGATATCAAATTTAATTTGTTTCAAAAATAATTTGTGAAAATTTCATTCGCAATTGCAAGAAAATGTATAGCAGTAACATTGAAATCAGCTTCACATTTGAGATTGGATAGATGACATGCTGAAATTTGTAGATGTATTCCTCTCGAGAATATTACATCACATATAATTTAAGAAATAGGTATGATTCCTTCTTGAAGATTTGGTGTCCAAATTTACAAGCCGTAGGTATTAATTTATAAAAAGTCATCCACTAGACCACTGAGAAGCTTCTCAGCTCCTTGGAGTCAATTAATTAATATATGATTAAAATATCAAGGTCCAAGTCTACGAAATTATGAAAAAATTAATAACTATGTGTTCTACCATTATTTTCTTACTTTCCTTTTCTTTTTAGTTTTCTTACTTATGTGATAAATTGGGTCAAAAAAAATGTTCAATTCCCTAACATTCAAATCAAAGAAACATTTTTCTGAGAAAAATGGTTTCACATACATATAAGCATAAAGCAATTTTCACACCTTCTGTCCTCATTCTTTAGATTAGCTGATCTTGTTCCTTCATTTTTCATTGTTTCCCATATGGTATCCATGTCATCTTTCCTGTGTTCTCCACTGCACTCCCCTGCTCTTAGCTTCTCCCCTTGCTTGTGGGATTTCTCCAGATCCTGCATGAAATCTATACTGTGCTTCAGACTTTGGATTTTCTCCTGAAAAAAAAACATTCAAGTTTGAATCCACCACACAGAATAATTAGTACTGCAATACATAGGGTACGGATAAATAATTAAAGTATGAGTAGGCAACTTGATCTAATCTGTTTTTGCTTCTATTCTGGTGACAATACAGAAAATGACATTTAATTTTAGTCAGAAATATATTCACCATCACAAATGTTACTCATTCATTTTCTTTCATGTGACCTTTTTCTGTCTAAAAATATTAACTGCATTTGTTTTGGAGTAAAATGGAGAAAGATTACCAATACCATTGAGCAGATGCAGCTGGACATCATCTATTTATTTCAGATAAAGCGATGACTGAATGTGATCCCCACAGAGCTAGAAAGCTCAAATCATTAATGTTAGTCACCGAAGAAATGGAAACATTAAAGTTTTCAAAACACTATTAAGTAGCAAAGCTACTTTAAAAAATAATTTAATTTAGAGATACAGCAGTGCACAAACCTGTGCTGCCCCAAATATATCCCTGCGACCAATTAACCTACTAACTCCATTCGTCTTTGTTCGATTTATCCCTCCGGACGGAACCCCTTTGCAACACAAAACCAAACTGGTTTTTTTGTATCCTAGTTCTTACAAATTGTTCTTGACCTGATATGCTACCTGACCTGCTGAGTGTTTCTTTTTCTGTTTCAATACCTATATAGATTCAAATGGGAAAGAATCGATAGGACTATACCAGTAATTAATTGAGTGAACCAATATCATACCTGGAGGAAACCCATACAGACACTGGGGGAATGCACAAACTCCTGACAATAGAGTTGGGCTTACTTCTACATTAACCATGCTGCCCTTCTGTTAAGTCTTTTGTTCAAAAGCCTGAAGATCTAAGCTAGATATTTATGCAAGTTTCAAGAAATGTCAAGTTTCTAACATATGTAGAAAGAAGCTGGTCACAGAATAAAATATTCATAATTTAATGTGCACTCAATAGAGTGATGTTAGAGTGATGTTAAGTTGTGCTCAGCCCCTTCAATGTCAAATTCCCCACTTATGAAACATTTATGTTTCTCTTCGATTTAATGACAATTAGAGAGGAACGATAAATGGCAATATTGACAATAGCCACACTATAAAATATATTATGCAGTTTCTCTCTTTTCTGGTCTAAGCTTAACCAAAGAAAATGTGACTCTACTGTGCTGTTTCATTCTTGCTCAAAATTTCAGTGGTGACTTTGCACAGAGGAATGACCCAGTTATTGAGCTGAACCCACTTTCCAATGAAAAATAATTTGGGCCTTTATTGGACAGAATCATTTAGTACCATGATGGTTCGCACTAAGTGCCAAAATGGTGTAACAAACTCTTGATCTTGCTGACCTAATGAGTGTTTCTTTTTCTGTTTCCATTCCTATATAGATTCAAATTGGTAAGAATCGATAAGACTATACCAGTAATTAATTGAGTAAACCAATGCGTAAAAATATCACAACAGGATTAAAAGGTCAAAAATTTAAAACGGGTGGACAACCATTCAAGTTAATTGATTTAATTGTGGGGACACAAGAGATCACAAATGCTGGAATCTGGAGCAAAGTGCAAACTGGAGGAACTCAGCAGGTTCAGTAGCATCAGTGAGAGAATGGGCCGAACCCAGTATCAAGACCCAAATTATATTTTGCTATTAATATAGTTGACAAATTCTGAACAAAACTATATATTGATATTCCTGAAATTACAAAAAAAACCAAACATGTATTCAAAGAGATAAAGTTGTTATCAATGAGCTGACAAGATTTCTGCTTTATATCTGATCGCCCTTGCAAAAGTCTCGCTGGAATCACGCACTACATACAGCCTTCACCAAACAGGTTGTAGCTGACACTTTCCAGTTCTTTTAGAAGTTCAAGGTAACAGGTCACAAGGGTACATTTTACTTGGTCAGGAATTCAGATGAGGGATGGGGAATGGGAGGATAATGCGAAAGTGCTGGTGTTGGGGCCTTTTGCGATCCAGAAAGAGGTGTTGCTGGGCCTTCTAAAGAGAGCAAGCGTGGAAAAATCCACAGGGTCTGATGGGACATATTCCAGGTTATCGAAAGAGGAAGGTGGAGAGATTGCTGGGGCACATTTTAATGGGAGCCCACAGACCAAAATTATAAAATATTTTTTATGTATACAATAGAAGTACAGAAACCAACTAAATGATATTTACAAAGTGAGGGGAGGGAGGTATAGGAAAGACATTAGGGGTAAGTTTTCAAAAAAAAACAAAGAATTGTGGGTACCTGGAATGCACTGCCAAGGGTGGTGGTGGTGGAACAATAGGGGCATTTAAGAGACTCTTAGACAGGCACATGAATGAAAGAAAATGAGGGTTATGAGGTAGGGAGAGTTTAGTTTTCTTAGGTATATTGTATATACAGTTGGCACAACATCATGGGCCAAAGGGCCTGTATTGTCCTGTTCAGAGAAGGAGGGCCATAAACTTTGAGCTAAGTCCTAAGGAGGCCATAGCCAAAAGGTCAAGAATGGCTGCACTAGAGGCCATGTATTTCAGGTGAGGGGAGGAAACTATAAAGATGCACGGGGCAGGATGTTTCTTAAAAAAAAAACACACACAAAGTGGAAGCAGATAAGGGAATAGTATTAAAAGGCTTCCAGATAGACTCATGAATATCAAGCAAAATAGTAAAATATCTAATTAGTCTTGACATGTATTTCAATATCTATTTGCTCTTTTTACCTGGCTAAGGATTTTCATTCCAGAGTGCAATAGCTTCCTTGCAGCTTTGTAGTAAATGGTATCTGGCCTGTTATAGGTCATTGCATTCTCGCACATCATTTTGAAATCTCCCTGTAAAATAAAGATTTATTACAGAATCTTAGATCTAGTACTATTTTATTCTGCTACCAGCACTCATCCAATATATACATCGGTACATTCAATGACATTACATAAGGCACAGTAGAATACTATTTTACATGACACCAATCAGAAACAGATATATAATTTTAGTCCTAGAATGTAGTAATTATTATTGTAAATACTCTTACCATGAAAATTTATATCAAATTTTTATAAAAATTATAAAACAGAATTGCAATGGACAGGATTTAATGATCATCAACACAAATAATGAATACATTTTCAATGAGCTTATCTTTCAATTCTTAACACTTGCTGACTTAACCCCTGGTATTCTAAACCAGTAGTCACAATTTCACTAACTGGAGTAATCCAGAGATTACTACTGGCTTTTTAATCTCCTTGCTGGCCACCTAAATTCACCCCACAGGATCTCAGCCCTTTTTCTACCTACATCACTGATGTAAATATGCAAAATGACCTGCATCTTGAGTTGCCTACAAAGATCCATGTTATGGTATTTAGACATTGCCCGATAATGAATATGCATGGATGTGTATCCACTGTGGACAGCAGAAATGCTGTTTCATCTGGTTGTGTATGTGCAGTCAAATAATAATAAACTTGAATATGAACATATGTGCTACTGACTTTTGAAATTAATATTATGAGAGCACGCTCCATAAATTGGCGGTTTGTAATCTGGGGATGGGCTCATTCCCAACTGATTGCTCTCAGCTGAAAGTTTTAGAGGATCCCTAGAATATGACTATAGTGTGATTATCAAGCTGTCTTAACAACCAACAAATTTAAGAATCCTGAGACAGAAAATTGGAAAAAACTGCAATTTTTGGTAATATTTTGAATATTTCAGGGTGCAAAGTAAAAAAAAAGGAACATCAGTAAACTGTAAAAAAAAAATCCATTATATATTTAATTGTGAAGTCGTACACTATGTCCATCATGCCCAGGCAACTATTTTTGTCCGTCCACTCTATTTCCATTTGCCTGCATTCAGCCCATATCCTTCTTTGCCTCACCAATTCAGGTGCTCTCTAAACGCCTCTTAAGTTTATTGATTGTATCTGATTCACCACCTCCTCTGGCAGCACATTACAAATCAACCACTCAATTAAAAAAAAATACTCACCTTACATCCTTTTTTTCACCAATGCCTTTTGGTTTTTGATATCCATACTATGGGAAACAGATTCTGACTCTATCTATATATTCCCTATAATTTAATGTACCTCTTCTTGGGTCACCCCTGAGCCTCCTTTCCTGCCTGGAAAACAAGTCCAGTCTATTGAAATTTCACAAAATTTAAGTCATCCAATCCAGATAAATATCCTTTGCACTCTTGAAGTACAAATCTTGAGTGTATTACAATTCCTACACGTGAACAGGGCATGAGCGACTGCTAAACAGTAATGAACACCCTAACCCTCACCCTTACCCAGATTCAACCCTTTTCAAATACAACCCAAATAGAAGCCCCACAACAACAGCAATCTCCACAACAGACTCCATGGGCTAGCACGCTTATGACAAATTACAGGGACACCCTAACACAGACCCGAGCTTACCAAGAAACACCACCAATAACCCCAACACTAACTCTAACCCTAACACCATACAAATTATAAAAACTGTTGAATGAATGATACAGAGACCTACCGGAGAAGATACGAGGCCAACAGAGACTAGAAACAGACACAGTGCAATGAAAACATGGGCCAGCACAAAGTGGCAGTTCAGAGTGACACAGAACCCTAGAGAGGGGAAACATGTGAACACAAGGGGGATGATTATCCCGCTGCCCGCATATTAACAGTTGATGAGAATGCACTCCCAATAACATTTGAAAACAACACAACTTGCAAAAGAAAGCAAACGAGTCTTTAGCATTCAAAACCTATAGATTCATAGGAGAGTATGAGGATTATATTGTCCATTTCAGATCATCTCCATTTTAGCAAGGGTTTTATAATGATCAGAAACCATTAATAAGTTTTTTTTTAAATCAATTTGCTGCTTCTGGTCGTGAGGATACAGTTATACTGCAGCTCGTACTGAATCTTCAATGTGTAGGTCACAAGAGTGACCTAGATTTCATAATTTTAACAATAGCTACACATGTAAACTGGAAAAGGGACAACAAAGTGTTTCTTAAATCATACCTTTTAATATTCTAAATGCATATGAAAGATCTTGAAGCATTTAATCATACAGAGCATACTGTACCTTTAATTCCTCAAGATTCGGGTACTCATTTTTCTTCACCTTCTCTTTCATTGAACTGAAGTCCATTGGCTGCTTGATGATCAGAGAGTATCCAGGTGCGATAAAATCAGTAACTGGGAATGAGAAAAATGCATTGGGGTCTTTCCTGTAAGAATGCAAAATGAAAATCGGAAAGACCTTTCATGAAAAAAGTGATTCTGGCCCATGTACGTAGACTAAACACACGAGAGAGAGATCTTAAAAACTTGACTTTATCTTGGCAATTTATTTTGATTACTCAGAGATCCTTACTGAAAGTCTTAAAATCCTTAGTCTTAAGAAAATGCAATACTGAAATATTCATAATTCCCAAGTCTTCCTGTCTTTCTGAAGGGCAGTCACTGGGATAATATACGTTCAAAATAATTTTATTGACTGCAATGCACCAATTAGATATTTCACATTTTAAGTGAGACTGCTTTTCATCATTTGAAATGATTAAAGAGCAGACAAGATTCTAAACATAAATCAACATCCAAACTTAAACAAGTTCTGTTTGCTGGAGTCGTAATCCAAACAATGTTCTTTGAACAATAATTTTAAAATGGTGTTTGATGACAGTTTCGGCTTCACAAACATCCTTAATAATGTAATCAATGTCTTTTGTTAGACTCCCCTAAATTATTCTTCCCCCTGAGCCAAGAAAATATTTTAGCAGTTAGTTACTTGCCTTTGAAGTTGTCGTAAAAGTTGATAGAGCAATTCTTGGAACGGTGTTTGATGTTCTTTAATAGAAACAGAGGAAATATTTCAGCAATAAATATACAAGGCTAAAGGCAATGCAGAGCTGCATAGAACTTGCAAATTTTGGATTAAAAACAGGTTCTATCTAGTCTTGCTTTTTGAAATCATTGTCAAAGATCAAGGAAAAGAGATTGGAGAAACCCTGGTGAAAGCCAACTTCATAAACGACTTTAAAGAGAGTTGGAGAGGCACTCAAAATTATACACAACAGTGAAGTAGTGATATGCAAAAGTTAAATTACTTTTCTGAGAGCCAGCACAGGCATTATAAGCTGAACAGCCTTCAGCCATAGTGTAATTTCTATGTATAAATGAACACGAATGAATAAATGAATGGGGAGAAATGTCATGAAGTGGTTTTATGTAGACCATCCGTTCTTATTGGGGGCCATACTGGTCTGCTGGGGGTCACAGCACATTCCAGGGTTGGGGGGGCGGAGCCATTGACTGTAATCATAAATTTTTTAAAATGTTTTTTTATGTAGTCGGTAGGAGAAGTACAGAATAAACCAACTACAAATTGACTGCTTCACATGGAAGGGGCCCCATGAACTTTGAGCAGAGTTCTAAGCGAGCCAATAGGCAAATAATGATTGAGAATGGCTGATGTCGACAGTGCCTGGAATCACAAAACAAGCAATTTCACAGTACAGTAAAACTATGATAATC